>NW_006295559.1:6573438-6576129 GCF_000327345.1 Myotis davidii | reverse complement strand
AACCGGCTCTTCAATATCTCCTGAGGGGTCCAAGATTGCAAGAGGCTCAGGCCAAGCTGAGGGGCCCCTCCAGTGCACGATTGGGGCTGGGGAGGGATGCAGGAAGACTCCGGGGCATGTCCAGCCTGTCTCACTCAGTCCTGATAGGCCAGACCCCAGCAGCAAGCTAACCTACCAGTCAGAGCATGTGCCCTCTGTTGGTCAGTGCACGTCATAGCAACTGGTCCACCAGTTGACTCTCTGCCCCCTGGGGGTCAGTGCACATCATAGTAAGCAGTTGAGTGGCCTCACCATATCATTAGCATATTACACTTTGATTGGTTGAATGGATGGCCAGAGACCGGACACTGAGCATATTAGGCTTTTATTATATAGGATATATATACACATACAAATGGAAATGAAGTCTTTCATTTGGGTATGCTGTATTGTATTTGTAGGTGTGAAATGTTTATAACTCTACAGGCTTATCTTTCTCCTTTATTGTTATTCTTTTTAGTACTTCTTAAATCCACATCTTTAAGACTTTTTTTTTATTGAAGTAAAATTGACATACAGCATTATATAAGTTTTAGGTATACAACATAATGATATACATTTCTGAGATTTTAATGTATGTAATTAAATAAAAGTTTGAAATAAATTGCATTTTGAGTTCTTAAAATATTAGTACAGGAATTTTTATTCTCATATCAGTTTATCACATAAATCCATCCTGAATTTTAAAATATTCTAATGCCATTTCTATTATACAACAGTAAGATTGAAATGATTATAAATTCTGTTTTAGAAATCTATAGTACAAAAAATAAACTGCAGTATTTTTTCTTTTTCTCCCTAGGCTTGGGAAACAGTGAGACTGGAGTACATGGAAGATGCCACCATTATTTCTTCTTATAGGCAGAAGCTAATCGACTACTTCACCATGCAGCTAAGGTATTAGAAATACCCAGATTGTACTCCTGTGACTTCTGTTACCCCCATTACCTCTGTGTCCTTATTTCTCTTTCTTAACTTATAACTTAATGTATAACATTTAATTATTACAAAAAAAGATTAAATTCTCTCCCTATCTTGTTAATGTCAAAAGGACAAAAGATAATTCCATAAGTCTTTTAACACTACTAGTATACAAAAGATGTAAGCTTAAGTAAAATCAATTTAGGATCACTTTATTACTTTTATTTTATTCCAGTTAAATAGTTGTAAAATATGAGTGTCTGTGTATACCTTTGTGTCCATTTGGGTCCATTGAGGGGTTTTTTAAAATAATTCAATTTTAGGAAAATACCTTTAGAGTTTGTTTGGTGTCTCTGATTACAACTATTTATTTTCTTGGTTAGATTGGTAAAGTTTCTGGTTTTAACAATTGAAGCGTCAGAGACATATGTTAGATACAGTTTTCTTCAGCATCTGTCTGAAGCTTTTGGAAGCGATGTCATGGCAGGAAGGTACTGTTGAGTATTGTCCCTTCTCTTCTACAGTCAGGACCCAGTGACCTGGAGAAGCGCAGATGAGCTCCCATGGCTTTTTCAGCAGCAGGGAAGTAAACAGAGGTTGCACGATTGTCTTCTCAATCTCTTTGTGTCTCAAAACCTTTATAAAAGGTAAGAAACTTATGTGTAGAACATCCTTCCCCAGAAAAACATATTGAAACAGTTGTTCTGCTTAACAAAGAAAAATATAATTTTTAACTTAAAAATTAGTCCAATTTCAGTGCTACTTAAAATATAAAACAGTGTGGGAGGAATGTAAGACAATTTGCAAATTACCATGAGATTTACTTTTTTCCAAGAGAAAAAAGCAAAAAGACAGAATGTGGCTGCTTCATAAAATCAGAGCTAGAATGATCTGAGAGCTTCACACCCCATCTTGCATTTAAGCAGGTTTGACTCTGAGTCACCTAGAGAGGTGTGGTTACGATACCTGACTCTCAGGGCCTTCAGAGACCTCAACGTGTATCTGAGCTCTACAGAGAATCTGACTGGTGTTGAGTTTAAAGAAAGGATTACCCTTTAAAAATAAATATATTGTTTTGTCTTTTCTGGTATATTTGAATTTGCCTGTGTCAGAACCACACCTTATGAACCAAGCTACTGACCTGCTAAGTCTCATGAGGGGATTTTTCTGTCTCACTTAGAAATTTCAAAATTTCTCATAACAGCTGCATAATTTTTTTGTTCCTGAGTGAACTCTCAAGTTTCTTTGTTGTACCTTGTAACTTATTTCTCATCTTCATTCCAATTTTTCATGATTCCTTTGAAATCAGTTTCATTCTTTAGTTTACCAGCTCTCCTTGTTAATATCATCTACAGATAATTAAGCTTACTTTTATTTAATTCCATGATGAAAATACAAAGTAGATATCCTATGACAGTTTGCCTATGTTTCAGTAGTTTCTTCTGTTCTAGTTTCCATCACTTAAAATAGGTTTTTGGATGAACCCAAATTGATTACATATCAGGAAGTGTCTAAAAGAAATTCTAATACATTGCTGTTGATGAGTAACCATAATGATGTTATTAGTAACAATCCACACTATGGAGTATTTCAGCCGTGGGCAAACTACGGCCCACGGGCCGGATCCGTCCTGTTTGAAATAAATAAAACTAAAAAAAAAAAAAGACCATACCCTTTTATGTAATGACTAGAGGCCTGGTGCACAAAATTTGTGCATGGGGGGGTGTGTCC
>NW_006295559.1:6570253-6573416 GCF_000327345.1 Myotis davidii | reverse complement strand
ATGCCCTCCCACCCCTGGATCCCTGGATCCCTGCTCCCTGCCGGTCTGGTCACCCTTAACCACCTCTGCTTCAGCCCCCGCCACCATGGCTTTGTCCGGAAGGATGTCTGGAAGACATCTGGTCTAATTAGCATATTATCCTTTTATTAGTATAGATGTTTACTTTGAATTTATATTAGTTCACACAAACACTCCATCCATGCTTTTGTTCCGGCCCTCCAGTCCAGTTTAAGAACCCATTGTGGCCCTCGAGTCAAAAAGTTTGCCCACCCCTGGAGTATTTTCTGTGTGCCATAATCTCCTTACAGTAACACCTGAGGCAGGTAGTGTCAGTGTCTCCCTCTCTGCAAAAGAGGAAGTTGTAGCATAAGAGGTCAGACATCCTGTTCATGATCACGCAGCTGGGAGCAGTGGACTCAGGTGACAGTCTGAGTCCACAGTGTTACCTCACTACACCATACCTGCCTACTAATAAATTGTCAATAACTTGATATGAATTCTGGCATTGTCACTTGATAATGGCTTTTAAGGTTTGTTTTCTTCTAATTACTGTTATTTGTTCAGAGGACATTTTGCTGAGTTGCTGAGCTACTGGCAGTTTGTGGGCAAAGACAAAAGCACGATGGCAGCCGAGTACTTCGATTCACTGAAGCAGTATGAGAAAAACTGTGAGGGCGAGGAGAACATGATGTGCTTAGCAGATCTCTATGAAACCCTGGGGCGCTTCCTCAAGGACCTGGGCCTGCTCAGTCAGGTAACTGTAGCAGGAATCAGAGCCAGGGTGGGTTTTTCCTGTTTACTCGGCTCTCCCTGCAGGAATTAATGCAGCTTTTATTTGCTGTGCTAATCAGATGGTAGATCTTACACTTTCCTACTTTTCACTCACTTCAGTTGGCCTTTAATATCTTTTCCCCAGGCCGTGGTACCTTTGCAGAGGTCACTAGAAATTCGAGAAACAGCTTTGGATCCAGATCACCCGAGAGTAGCTCAGTCCCTTCACCAGTTGGCAAGTGTGTATGTGCAGTGGAAGAAGTTTGGCAACGCAGAGCAACTGTACAAACAGGCATTAGAAATCTCTGAAAATGCCTATGGCGCAGACCATCCACATATTGCTCGTGAACTTGAGGCACTTGCAACTTTGTACCAGAAACAAAATAAGTAAGATTGAGATCACTAATACTCTGGTTTTATGGTGGGGAGTTACAGTTCTAAATGTACTCATGTGGTAAGCTTTCTTTTGTGGCGGGGTACCTTTCCTTATCCTATATCTTTTTAATGCATCATATTCAAATACTATTTGTTGGTCTGCGTCTTCATGAGGTAAACAAAAAATTAGAACCGTAAGATCCATTTCTATCTGAAGATGAGTAGAGAATAGAGCATGGGGTTTGTAGTCACATAGTTGGGTCGGAATCTGGGCTCCCTCACTGACTGGCTTTGTAATACGGAGTGAATTACTAACACAAGGGCTAAGAACCGCGGTCCCTGGCCAAGTCCAGGTGGCCTCCTGCTTTGTAAACAAGGTTTTATGGGAACCCAGCTGCATTGTTTTCATTTACATATTGTCTGTGGTTGCCTCCTTGCTTCAGCGGTAGAGTTCATTCAGTTTTTGAGACAGAGACTGCATGGCGCACAAGGCCTAAAATACTACCTCGCCCTTTATAGACAAAGTTTGCTGGTCAGTGGTATAATAAAAAGTATCTATGAGATACCCACTGAATGGCTCCTTTTCCTCCATCAGAAATCATTTATTTTGCTCCATCATAACTGATACATATTGGAATATTTTTAACTTTAAGAAATCTTGTTCACACAAATTTTGGATGAATTTTACATTTATCTTTGACCAAACGTTAGCCTCTATAGGAGAAGGTGATATAGCAAGCTAAAATTTTAGATTTTTCATTTAGATATGTTGTCCTTTAAAGATCCAAAGTGAATTATATCAGTTAAAAATCTGTTAAATGTCCATTACTTGGAGTATTAGGTCTGTTTTGTTAGATTTTTTTTTTTATGAAGGGTTGTGTTAAAGATTTGTAATTCCATGTAACAGTGCTGGTTTTAAGAGCCAGAAATAGCTTTACACTAGGTAAGGAGGGCTTTCATTTCACTGAAATATGTTACTTTGGACATGTTTCTTATGTTTGACTTTTTTTTTTTTTAAAGATATGAACAAGCTGAACATTTTAGGAAAAAATCCTTTAAGATTCGTCAAAAAGCTACAAGGAGAAAAGGCAACTTGGTAATGAGAGATTTCTTTTGTTTTGTGTTTTTAACAAAGAGGAAGAGAGCATCTCTGACTATCATAATATAAATGCATAAACCTCACAAGTTTTAAGAACTTTATATTTTAAGTGACTTCTAGAAAAGTACTGATTAATATTTTTATTTATTTATAATGTGTTTAAATATTACTATTACTGAGAGGTACAACTTAGTAGACTCTTAAAAGTAGAATTATATATTGTGTTAATCATTTTGCAGTTTATATGTACATCAAATCATCACACTGTACACCTTAAGCTTACACAGTGTGGTCTGTCAATTATATCTCGAAATTTAAAAATTTTTTAAGTGAAACCTAGTTCATTTGAAGGTTAGACTCTGGATGTAGACTTGAAAGCTGCTTCAATTCTTTTCTTTAAAAGGTTGGAAAAGGGAGTAAAAGTAAATTAGTTAACATTTTATGTTGGATTCAAATGCAAAGAAATTCTTACCCTTGAGAACAAAAAAATTATTTTCACATTTCTAAGCTACTCATAAAATCTAAAGAGTTTATTTGTTTTAACTTAATATGTCATGTGCAATTTTTAACTGAAATGTATTTGACATATAGTACAATATAAATTTAAGGTGTACAATATATTGATTTGATACATTTGTATATTGTAATATGATTGCCATTGAAATGATAGTTAGCACCTCCACCACATCACATAATTATCATTTTTTGTGGGAATAATTATGATCTAGGTTTCTTAGCAAGTTTGATGATTATAATATAGTATTGTTGTCTATATTCATTATACTGTACATTTGATCTCCAAGACTTATTTGTCTACTAGTTGCGAGTGCTACATGCAATTTAAATACTTGACGTTTAAATGGTTAGCAGTGAGATTGGTAAATATCTGCAAGTTAATTCTGTTTCCTGTCCTTTTGC
>NW_006295559.1:6551378-6570169 GCF_000327345.1 Myotis davidii | reverse complement strand
TGAAAACAAGTATCCATTTTTCTCTTAGGTGCAAAGGTGTTTTATATTTCTATCAAGTCAAGCTAGAATACATCAATAGCAATCATGCCAGATTTCATGTATATGTTATGAACATAGCCACACTTAACAAAGACCATGGCATTTTTTCTGCTGTTTTCTTTCACATGGTTTCTTCAGTAACTAAAAAGTTATTCTGTAGCTTCCCTAGTATTTTCTATATGTTTATGAAAAGTGAGTTTGTGTGGCTATCATACATGAGACTTCATAGACTAAAGGAGAATAAAGAAAAGAATATAGATGGGTGCTAGTTTTCTTCTTCAGTTTAAATGGACATAAAAGACAAAATGATAAATTTATACTTTCTGAAAAAAAAGGGTTTTGAGGCTTCTTTAGATGTCAGAAATATATAACAAATTTGATAATTTGGACATCAAGAAAATGTAACAAATATTTAGTTTACTTCACAAAAAGTTCTTATATTAAAAATTATTAAGTACTAACCCCAAAGGGATAAAGAGTGAATATCAAAATCTTTTGTTTGAGTTAGGTCTAAATATATATATTGATTATTGATTTCAGAGAGGAAGGGAGATAGAAACATCAATGATAAGAGAGAATCATTGATTGGTTGCCTCCCACACATCCCCTATTGGGGATCAAGCCCACAACCCAGGCATATGCCCTTGGATGGGATTGAACCCGGGACCCTTCAGTCTGCAGGTTGATGCTCTATCCACTGAGCAAAACCAGGTAGGGCAGATCTAATTATTTTAAAGGTATAAAAAGTTTGTTTTGGAAAATATTTACGGGTTCATCTTTTTGGAGAAGTGAAGTGGAGAAATAAGATGTTTCAGGCTTTTTCACATATCAGGAAAGCATTTTCATTTTTGGAAAAGAGCAGGAAGGGAAGAGGGCTGAGAAAGAGGGAGGAAGGATTTCGAGCTGAATCCTTCATTTTAACTCTCTTGGATTTAAGAATAAAAGTGCTTCAGTTCTCCAACTAACCAGGACTAGGGATTCTGATTTCTAGAGAATAAGCTGTTTAAACCATTGTGGGGTTTTGCTCATAGAACAGCTGACCAGTTCCTGAAACGTTCCTTAGAAATGAGGGAGCGCGTTCTGGGACCAGATCACCCTGACTGTGCCCAGTCTTTGAATAACCTGGCGGCTCTATGCAATGAAATGAAACAGTATGAAAAGGCGGAAGAACTTTATGAAAGAGCTTTAGACATTCGGAGACGAGCGCTAGCTCCTGATCACCCTTCTTTGGCTTACACAGTGAAGCATCTCGCAATCTTGTATAAGAAAATGGTAAGTAATCCCTGGAGTGCTTGCATGTGTTTTATAATACTATAGCTATTAAACCATAATTGCCATCAGCAACATCATTTGCCTTCTGATAGATTTTTTTAATGACTTTTCATTGATTTTTAAAGAGAGGAAGGGAGAGGGAGAGAAACATCAATGTGATGAACATCAATTGGCTGCTTCCTGCACTCCTACCCAAGATCAAGCCTGCAATCTGGGCATGTGCCTTGAGAGGAATCAAACTGGCAACCTTTTGATGCTCGAGACGATGCCCAACCAACTTAGCCACACTGGCCAGGGCTGGATAGATTATTTTCTATGAGCTTTTAAATCATAATGATATAGTTTTATAACAAATAGCTGAGTAGTACATTTAAAAATATTATTTCAGACTGAATAAATTAAAGCGCTGGTTTGGTTTTGTTAAAATACATTCTAAATACAAATGCATTCATCAGCATTCTAATTAAACTTATTCTCATATTACATTTCAGAAGTTCTGAAATTCACCTGTATTGTTTGCTGTGTTAAGCTATCATAAGCATAAATCACCCAATTGTCATGGCTAAAGGAAGAGTTTTTGTAATTGATAAAATGAGCATTTTAATTTCACTTTTTTCTTTGTCTACAGTTAAAAGTAATGAACTAAACACCATTCTTTGCCATAGGGTTCTAGCCAGAGTAATGTTTGGAACTTTTATAGCTTTTCTCCAAAAAGTGCCAGAGGAGTTTGCTTTCATTTAGCGCAGTGTTTCTCAACCTTGGCTGCACATTAGAATCACTTGGGAATCTTTTTAAAATCCTGATTTCTGGGCCTCATTCCTTTAGTGGCAATAACAGAACAGCGGCAGGCCTTCTCTACATTTTACAGGACGCTTTACTGGTCATTCAGGCACGAAGTTGTTGTTATTTCTCCCCAACAAGTAAAAAAGAAATAATTGGAAAAATCAGAAAAGGATTTGGTGGAAAATGAGTTTTTATTTTGACGTCATCTCCAAATTATGTATAGTAGCAAACATATATAGGGTGGGGCAAAAAGTTTACATAAATAATTGTTAATTGTATTACTTTCCATATAAACAACTATAAACCTACTTTTGTCCTACCCTGTACTTTAATTGTAAGGTTTTTACTTTACCAGAAACAGTGAGTAATAATGGGTGATCCTAAAGAGCTTTCTGAATTATCAAACAAAATGTTTTATATTCAGTATAACTTTACTTACATATTCTACTAGAGCAGCGGTTCTCAACCTGGGGGTAGAACGACCCTTTCACAGGAGTCACCTAAGACCATCAGAAAACACATATATAATTACATATTGTTTTTGTGATTAATCACTATGCTTTAATTATGTTTAATTTGTAACAATGAAAATACATCCTGCATATCAGATATTTACATTACGATTCATAACAGTAGCAAAATTACAGTTATGAAGTAGCAACGAAAATAATTTTATGGTTGGGGGTCACAACATGAGGAACTGTATTAAAGGGTCACGGCATTAGGAAGGTTGAGAACCACTGTACTAGAGTTTAGCTATCTAAAAACTTAACCATTAAACTGGGAGGTAATGCTTCTGAATTTTTTTCTCAAAAATTACTTTTTGATACAAAAGTTTGTGGAAAAGTTCTAATCAGGTAATATTTATTGCTTTAATATTCTTGTTAGATTTCACTTTTGTGTTTTAGGGGAAACTTGACAAAGCTGTACCTTTGTACGAGCTGGCTGTTGAAATCCGGCAGAAATCTTTTGGCCCAAAGCACCCTAGTGTAGCTACTGCCTTGGTGAACTTAGCTGTTCTCTACAGCCAAATGGTAAGTTCCCACACTTTAACTCTTTAAAAATGAAGTGTTTAGGCATGATATAGGTAAACATGAATTAGATGTGGCACAGTAAAATTAATTAGAGGAAGTTGAAGGTTATTTATCTACTAATGCTTTCTTTAGTACTTGAGAAATTATTGAAGTCACACCCCTCTTAGTGTAAAGCACTGACTGTTTAGTTCATTGTATAGGCTGTTTTTAAATTCTGGAGACTCCCTACATCTCTCTATCTAATATATCTTTAAGCTTCAACATTTGCCTGTGATGGGTGAGAAACACGTATGGTACCAACTGGGCGATAAAGAAACACATAGTTTGTGTTTATATAATTGGATTAAGGTCAATGGTTACCAACCCAAGTCTAAAGCCAGTTTCTGATTTTCTATTTTACTGTTTCTCCTATGATGATTACTTATAAATTAATCTGTTTATCCACGTTTTAGGAGGATATTAACATTTAAAAAGTGCTTATTCAACTTGTCAGCTTAATCTAGAATACATTAATAGTAATTTCATAAACCCAGAGTATCCAAATGAGTGTTAATTTTTTTAATAAGAAAAAACACATTGAAGCCTTGCCACTGTATGAAAGAGCATTAAAGATTTACGAAGACAGCCTGGGTCGGATGCATCCTCGAGTTGGAGAAACTTTAAAAAATTTAGCTGTGCTCAGGTAAGAATTTTTTTACTTTCCTCATACATCTTAACTACCTTTTAGAACATCTTTTAATTTGACTCATCATGGAACAACAAAAAGATCCTTACTGCTGAATGCTTTTTCTTGGAGGTGGGTTGTTTCTGGTTGATTTCCTTCAGAGATACAGTAGTATCTAGAAGTGAAACGAAGGCTACACAATGTATTTTACAGAAGAGTTTATCATGGCAAATAGTGAAGGATGGTTTACATGTACAACCAGCTGGGTCTGCAATAATATGAGCAATTTGCTGTCCTCAGAGCTCATTTACCATGAAGTACATGTTGACTTCTGCTCTGTGTGTATTCAACTCAGGACATAGAATATCTAATTTCCCTTAGCAATTTCACTGCATCCTTCACAACACAGTCCTAATGGTGTCCATGAGGTACTGAAATGTCCCTTAGCAGTACAAACAGAAAGGAAAAGAGTTTGGGTGTTCTACTTTTTCTGGTCTGTTTTAGTAAATAAACACACTGGAGGGGAAATGAGTGATTATTCACTTTTTTTTGTGGGGTTTTTTGGAGGAGGGTATCCTATGAGGTCATTTAGAATTGTTAGAAGGTTATATTCTGATTTTAAGAGGTTTTTATTTTCTCTCAAAGCTATGAAGAAGGGGATTTTGAAAAAGCTGCTGAACTGTACAAAAGAGCGATGGAAATAAAAGAAGCAGAAACGTCACTTTTGGGTGGGAAAGCTCCTTCCCGACACTCATCGAGTGGAGATACATTTAGTGTAAAAACAACCCATTCTCCTAATGTTTTCCTTCATCAAGGACAAAGGTAGAAGGAGCAATCACAATTCACTGCAAATGCATATTAGAAGAAAATAATGAAAAAACATTTGGGACATTAGAATTTAAAACTTACTAAAAATGTTTTTAAGAAATTTTATTTTTACTTTGTCTGATTTAAGTGGTATTTGTATTAAATTGTATTGGGCTACATTGAAGTTGAGTCATGATTATGTCCGTTTTAGTTAAAAGAATTAACTTCCCAGTTGTGTGGGATCCAGGGCTGCAGACGCTAGAATCCTAAGATGCCATGAAGAATAAATTGGTCTCTGTTCAACAAGAGCTGGCAGAGCAGTTATGCAGGGAGTTCAAGAACTGCAAGATTCTTTTCATCTCTCATAAGTACTTTACCTCACCATTCCTTATGTTCCTTTTCAGCAGTAGTCTGGCCCAATTCTCTACCTCAAAGAAAAATTTCAAGGAATAAAGGGATAATGTTTATGAAAAGTATGAATTGCCTTCTGTAAAATGACTAGTAACAAGAATCTCTGTTACTTTTTTTTTCTTCAAATTCTACCGTTTCCTTGAGCAGATTGGGCCAAGTCCTCTGCTTTCTGTGCTCTGTACATTGTATATTATTTGTCTGGGTAGTATATATCTGCATAATCTGAAGTCATTAATGCAACAAATCAAGCTTGTTGGCATTCTTTGGCCTTACCCAATATATGGACGTGACATTCTCTTCTTTTTTCTTAAATTACCCAAATCTGTCTCTTCATTTATCTCCAACTCAAATTAGTCTGCCTTTTATACTGAAAATTAAATATTTTTTATAGCTTTTGTAAATATTGCCACATTTTGGATATTATTTTGTACCATCTATGTATTTATATATAATAAAATCTTCAATTTTAATACTTGGTAAAAGACATAACCATACTCTACTGTTTTAAAATAAAAGTGCAATTTTAAGTTTCCCCTTTTCTACTCAATACAAGAGGGTTATGTAACTAAGAAGTACATTACCAAAAGGACTGCGTGTTGTCACTACTTGCCGAGTAGTTTGCTCCACTTAAGCTTTGGTGACTGTCTAGGCTTTTGGTGACTTTAAGGCCTGGGTACTCACAGGGTGGTCCATGAACCCACCATCTGGAAGCTTGCTAAAAATTCACTCTTGAGATTCTCCCCAGACCTACTAAATCAGAATCAATTTAGCTAGATCCTTGGATGATTCAGATGCGCATAAATTTGAAAAGCAATGGTCTAACTCTAAGGCACTACAGTGGTGACTGAAAAGAAATTAGGTAGGGTCTTATAAAGCAAACAGCCTTCTTCCCCTGCTTTTGAGAGACATTCAAAGGGGATGGGGGGGAACAAATATGACCATAAAACATCTTTCTGAGTTTGCCAGCTATGAAAGGCACAAGTAATTTAATTTACAAATATACCAAACATTGATTTTATAATTAAGCTACTTAAGAGTTTAAAATTTGATTATTTGGTGATAATAGTAAATTAATACAAGTAATATATTAAGTTTAAATGCTAAAACTGCTTTAGAAAATAATTTGAGATCAATGTACTAGAAGAACCTTGAAAAAAGGCAAAACTAGCAAAAGAGTAATATCCATTTAGTAGCAGTAACAAAATTTGGACTTGAAAATGAGAGAAAATGGAAACTTTTCATATTCTTCAAGTTAATGTTATGGTAAAGTTATTATGGTAAAAATTCACTAATTATATCTGGGGGGCAATGTCTATTTCAAAAAGTTTAAGTTTAAATATAATTTTTAAAACTATTTTGATCATACTACTTAATTGTACTACCAGCTCAAATGTTTTAATATGGAATGCCTACTTATGAAGAAAAAAATAGCTGGGACAGACATTTCTTTATGTGTATTTGAGGTTCTCAAATTGGAATATTATGTTCACTTTCATATACACCTTCATGATGAAAAAGGTAGCTTTCAACAACTCATAGTTATAAAACTGAATTGCTAGGATCCAAATTATGTTAGTTATAATTAATTTTATTAATAAAACTTTATAGAAAGGAATTTAAAAATGCAATTTGGGAGAGGTCAAAGCTTCGTTAATAAATACTCTTAAATGAGATCAACCGAAGGACTTGTATGCATGCATATAAGTATAACCAATAGATGCAAGACACTGGTGGGAGGGGGCGGTGTGAGGGCATGTGTCAGGGGGTAGGAGAGGCGGGGGGGAGGTCAATAGGGAAAAAAAGGAGACATATGTACTACTATTTGTAATACTTTAAACAATAAAATTAAAAATAAATACTCTTAAATGGTTACCTGTGTTGATCAGGGTGTTTGTAGGTATTCAGGGAGTATTTTTATATGAAGAAACCCATAGTACATATTTTCTTAACTATAAAACTTTTGAGTACTATCACAAATTCTCATTAACAATGAGGGAAGGGATTAAGGTTGAACATATGGTTTGTTTTACTAGAATTTAGAGCCTTTGTGCTACGGCAATTTTGGGAGTGTGTTTCTCTTTCACATTAGAAACAATAGTGTTAATCTTGTCAAGCACCGTGGGTTTATTTAGTAGTGTGAAATTCAGTAAGGATTAATAATCAGCTGCCTACATACAAGTTTTCATGGCAATCAGATTGTCAAGAGAGCACTCTAGGTTGCAAAAGATACCTGTTACCAGATTTCTTTTTTCTGGTAAAATAATCCAGTAACTATTTTTTTAAAATATATATATTTTTTAATTTCAGAGAGGAAGGGAGAGGGAGAGAGATAGAAACATTAATGATATGAGAAATTCTTTGGAAGGCTGCCTCCTGCACGCCTCACACTGGGCATTGAGTCCGCAACCCAGGCATGTGCCCTTGACCAGAATCAATACCAGGAGGTTAAAAAAGGAATGGGATTTAAGAAGACTGGATTTTTTAATTTTTTCTTTTTTTTTTGAAATTCAAACATCTCTAGTAACTAGAAAAGTTAGTTATTTTATAGAGGAATACATTAAATTTTTAAAATATAACAAATGACCTAGAAAAGCAACTTAAGTTTCAAGGCTAGAAAAACTATCCCTCTGCCTTCCTGCCATTATTTTAAACATAAGAATCACAATATAGTCCTAAAATCACAAAACTAATATATTGAACATATTTTTGATCTGTGGGCCTTTCTGAAATAAGTTTTTAGAACTTTATTTTACAAGTAGGAAATGCACTTTTTAATTTTTACTAACATTGTCAGCCTACAAATACAGTTTAGACATTCCTATCTTCAAAGAAAAATAATAATAATCAGAATAGGAGATTAGCAATAATAGCCTACAGATCTTACCTTGGCTTCTGTCTTCCTCCTTCATGACGTTATATGGGCACTTGCTCAAATAATGGTTACACATGCATGTTTTTATACTGGTCTCCAAACCACTGGAATTTTATTTCAACCAAGGCTCTCTAAGCCTTCATTATTTATATACAACTCTAGGAAAAAACAGTTTTATCAATTTATGATTTAGAGGTCATGAACTGGGAAAATGATACTCTTCCAGTAAATAAATATTATCAATCATTTCAGAGGCACTTTAGGCCTCGTTAATGCCCTATCCAGGATAAACCCTTTCCAACATTTAATTACCTGGGGAATCACATTTAAGTGAAATAAAATATAAGGTAACCCATATCATGGGTATAATCTAATCTTAGCCTAAATTTATCCATTACTCCTCAATAAAGTACAGTGGTTCCAGGTATATGTCCACAGATGCAATGATTTCCTTGGTCAATGCAGAAATATAATTTGTACTTCCTCAAAGTACCTTTATCTGTCTACCCATGAAAAAAACTTCCTTTTAGTGGCCTGATTTTGAATATATAACCCACAAGTTTACAACTTTTCCACTGACTACATTTCAATTTGTAATCAGGAAACATTTCAGAGAATGTTATTATTTTATAGGTTAACTATTTTAAATTCATTGCTGGCCAAGTTAGTAGTAGTGGGCAGTTTTCTTGTAGAGAACAATTCCAAAACAATGAGTACTTGGCCTGCTAGCTCAAATCAGCAGGTTGTACCTCTTGCTCTTTTCCCTGGTATTTCAGGACCACATACTGCTTTATTGCCCCTGCCCACAAAGGATTACTGGAAAGAAAAGGAATGTGTACAGCATCAAATTGGTCCTTTCTTCCATCCCTCACAAAAGGCCAAAACATTTCAATGGCTAAGTTTTCAATAAAACTTATAACTGCCTAAAATAATCCTTTGAAATTTTTTTACTAGAATGAAACATGAGTTTTAGGAGAGTTATTGATTTAGTTAAGGGTGAGGTAACAACAAGCAACAGTAACAGTATTTTCAAAAGTGTAACAATTTAGCAAAGAATACACATCAATTGATGTTGCCCTAAGTTTTGTCAGTTTTAAAATTGACTTTTTTTAATTGCAAAGGAATAGGTTTAAACACAGAAAATAAAATATAGTCCAGTCCATTATCTACATATTCTTCATCTTGGCCATGAGATCTTCCAAGCTTTCACCAGAATCTTCCACTGTTACATCAGGAACAGAATCTTCTTGCTATCAACAAATGAGGGAAACAAAGTGAAAAAATAACCTAAATTCTTGGTGCTTAGAAATATATAATCAGTAAGCTTTAACCATGTTCAACAAGTTTACAAAGTAAACTTTCTTTAGTACATATACCTTCTAAGTTTTAGGAGAGACAAAGTCCTTTACTTTCCACACCTGTCTTTTGATTCACAAGGCAGTAATTTCAATTTTCCTGAGATATCTACTAAAGTGGTACTTTTAAATGGTATTGTGGCTAAAACAACTAATTTAGAAATATAATATTTTCATTTAGTCAAAATCTATTTGACTTGACCCATTAATAAGTGAACAAAACTATTTTATACTTGTTTTCAAACAGTTAAATTGTGCTGTGCATATGTCCATATTAGCACTGAATACATCTCTTTCAGACATCTTAATGCCTATAGTAAAATATCTAATACAGGAAGTACTGTGCTGGCATTATAAAGGATGAAGATGAAAGATAAACACTTTTTTCATGTTATTTACTTATGGTAAATCGGATTTTAGATGTACCTTTTGGGGAACTGTATAGGCCACTGTAATTCCTTCAGGTAAGTCAGGAACTGGACCTGAAGAATTTTTCAGTTCCTCTTCTGAAACCTCAGATACCAACTCAATACCTGTAGAGTTAAATTGGACCTTATTACAGTTTTTAAGGAACTTAAGCAATAACAACTCAAACTTGTATAACATTAATTATGAGATTCCCTCCCATAAAAGATAAGTCATATGCTGCCATTTCCATTTATGAAAGAACTCCTACCCCACTCATTGTCTTCATGTATTATCTCTTCCTCTTCTTGAACAACCTCCTTTTTGGGCAGTGCTGCTACCTTTTCCTGTAGAAATCAAACAGTATCAAAGCATTTTTATTCATTCTCAGTTCTCCCAAGCATTAATCAATAATTCAGGCAGGCTTTTTATCCTACCAAAAGCAAAAAAGGACTTTGAACAGAATTTTCATTTGGAGGGATGGTAAATAAATTAAAAGTTTAAGGACCCAGAATCCAATTATCTTAAATTCCAAATTTAAATAATTTTTTTTTCTTTTTTTAAGCTATTATCCTATGCAACATGTTCTCACACATTCTGACAGACTGGCATATACCTTATATTCTTCCTGCTGTTTCCTGCAATTTCTGTCATCGCACTGAGGATTTGGCTTCATGGACATAGTAGGAAAAAAATCCTGCATTGCATTGTATCCGAGGTAAAAACTAACAGTACCAAATTTTAACAGAAACCTGGAAAAACAAATCAAAGTAGACTTAAATAAATAAAAGGATAAAAATATTTTAAAAATCAGATTTTTAAAAAATTAAATCTTTATTGTTGAAAATATCACATATGGCCTCCTTTTCCCCCCCATTCTGTAACAAGGAACAAAGAAGATAAATTTATCATCTTGTTTTCAGGGCCTGGCTCATAAAAGATATTTGTTGAATGAAAGCAGGAAAGAAAACTCTTTCATCAACCATAGAACTCTTTTTTGAAACTCTAATAAAGATAAAATGCTGCCAATTAAACTATGGTTATGTCAACAACTTTAAAAAGCATGCTGATTTTAGAGAGATTAAAATGTGGAAGAATATATTAAAAATTCCTGCGACGTGATACTAAATCTAACCAATTTAAAATATTTTATATAAAACTTACTATAATGTTTATAATCTTAACTGTACAGTTCAATACAATTTTACAAAAGTATTCACTCATGCAATCACTACCAGAGCAAAATATAGAACATTTCCAGTATGCCACGTAGCTTTCTGTGCTCCCTGCTGGTCCAATCTGATTCTTTTTAGAAAATCATGTATATAAGATAAACAACAAAAGGAAAAATATTTGCAAATTTATGTTCTTTTTTATTGTTTTTAGAAAAAGAGAAACATCAATCTTTGTTTCATTGGTTGATTCTTGTTTTTTAAATTTTATTTATTGACTGATTTTTAGAGAGAAAGGAAGGGAGGAGGGGAAAAAGAAACATTGATTTGTTGTTCCACATATTTATGCATTCACTGGTTGTTTCTTATATGTGCCCTGACAGGGGCTCGAACCTGCAACCTTGGTGTATCAGGATGTCACAATAAACAACTCAGCTAGGATGTAAATGTATGTTCTTAATATACATCAAGGGAAAAAAAAATTTGAGCAAAGAATATGAGCATATAATTCACATAAAAGTACAAGTTGCTCAAGTTATCACAAATAACAAAATGGAAAGAGATACCCATTCTTCACCTATTAGATTCACCAAGATTAAAGAGTTTTACAATATCAAATTATATCAAACGTGTGGGTGGACTAGGTACTCCTACACTGTGATGGAAATGTATAATCCCTTTGAAAGAAAAATTTAGTAATATATCAAAAAATTTGCATAAGCCCAGAAACTCCACTCCTAAAAATTAAAACTGTACAAAAATCTAGTATACAAAGATATGTGAAAAGCTATTGTTTGCAGCATTATTAATAATTTAAAATCAGTAAGCAGCCTAAATGTCCATCAATAGAGGGCTTATACTATAAATATGACACGTAAGAGAGTAATTTATAGTCATGATTTCCCCCTTTTCATATCAGTCTATGAAATGTTTTGTTTAGTTTGCACAAGCTATGAAATAGCTCTAGACAGTTGCCTTAAGAGTTCTTATGTATGCTTTATACAATATCTTTGCTGGTAGTGGACACTTCTGATATCAAAGTGCCTCCCTATAGCATGTTGCAGTTTGTTCTTATATTGGAGGTTTAGGAAACATAACTAAGCTTATTAGAGTTGTAACAAAAAATGGCCTGAGAGAAGGAACACTTAAAGGAGTTGTACTTTTAATTAAGTGTGAATTGATTCAAAAACTCTTTGACATTAATTTTAGCTGTAAAGAAACCTTTGTCCTTTTTAGTTATAGTCAGGGAGGTCTATGATTTTCAACCAGTGTGTTGTAATAATCTTTTTAAAATATGTTTTTATTGATTTTAGAGAGAAAGAGGAAAGGGGAGAGAGGAAAAAAAAACACCAAAAAACATTGATGAGAGAGAAGCATTGATTGGCTGCCTCCCGCATGCCATCAAGCCTGCAACACGGGTATGTGCCCTGACCAGGAATGGAATCGGTGACCTCTTGGTGCACAGGACAACACCCAACCAACTGAGCCACACTGGCCAGGGCTGCAAGAATTTTTAAAACATGCAATACCTGTCCATTTAAATTATGTCTAGTAAGGTATATTACATACAAATAAAAAGTATATGATATACATAGTATACAAAATAAAAATATATTTAAAATTAAATTTTAAAAACTAAATTAAATACTTTGGTGGTAGTTCCTATATTTAAAATATTTCATGAAATATATATATTTTTTTATCAAAACAAGACTATTCAGAAAAATTAACCTTCACTCACTTTAACACATTTTGTACCAAGATCCCAGCAACCACGCCCATAGTGGTAGGAAGACTGGCTGCACAAACGCCCTCTCGTTTCAGAGTCTTTTCATCAATATTTGCAGCAACTACAAGTGGTGGGGCACACTACATGAAAAAGAATAAAAGAAAATATATTTCAAAGAAAGGGGAAAAGTATGTGTTACAAGTAGCAGTTAATCATATTCAAAGTCTGTTTTTCTTTGAACTGTAATACATATTCAATGCCCCTAGGAACTCTTGTATTTAGTGAAAAATAACCCAAAGTTAATTATACATACCGCAAAACAAGCAGATTCTCCAGGAATTATAAGCTGTATGTGCCCCGAAACTGCATTTTCACTGACCCCAGACTCCATCCATGTTTGTCCAAGTTCATTACAAGCCTTGATAGAAGTAGATAAAAATAAAAGAAAGGACATAAAAGAGCATGACATAACGTACCATAATTTTTTTTCATGAAAAAGTGGCATTTAAGTGGATTACCATGCATTTTTTAAAATTAATTTTCAGAATAAAAAGTTAAAGTTTTAAATAATGGAATTCCTTGGCAATTGTTACTCTCTGTTTAGGGGAGAGGTCAATGTGGGGAAAAGGAAACATATGTAATACTTTCAACAATAAAGAATTTAAATTTTTAAAAATGATAAATAAAATAAACTGACAGGTAAGCAGTCAATAAATATCTAATTAAATTAAATCTATTGGATTTCTTATTACATTAATGTAAAACTTCATTTTTCTAAAATTATTTCAGCAACAAAAATGTAAAACTTCATTTGAAAAGCTAAAACACAATAATTTAAAGAAAAGAATTCAGTTTTATTTTTCAGAAACCATGTTTAAAGGCAATTTATATATATTTATATCTTTACTGAAAAATAAAGTAGCAGAAGTTAAAACCAAAGCTGACCAAGAGTATTATAAGATATTCATTTATTTTAAAAATAGTACATCACAACTATCTGCTATTTTATAGTTTCTTCTATTGGCATCAGAGAGTAGAATATTGAAACCTATGCCACAATAGCAAGGCTAAGCAGGTCCCACAGCCATTAGAAAACATTTCAAAAATAGGCTAAGGGAACATTAAAAATAAGTAAAACACATTATAAAAGGGTTTAGATGCAGAACTATTTTTAGGATGGGAAATATATACTGATAGAAGATACAGAATAGATAAATCCATGAGTGTAACATTTTACACAGTAGGAATACTCACTGTATTTATTGCCATTCGAGCTTCAAAATTATCCACACAGCTAAGAACTAGGTCAACAGGTTTTCCATCTTCTAATCCACCATTACTAGGCAAAGAAAATAAATGTTATTTGAAAAAAATCAGGACACAAAATACTCTAATTAGACTTTATTTGTTCAGTCACACATTTGCTATTTCATGTTTAAGTATAATTATAATATACTAAGTATTTAATATTAAAGATCCAGTATATAGAGAGTATTGAGTAACTATTATGAATATAACATCAATGATATTATAGTACTTTTTACACAAGACCTACAAGGATGCAAGTATAAAGTCTGTTTACAAAAGTTACCATTTACCTATTAGCTCTCAGACTTTTATTTAAATGTAATAATTGAATACAATTCATTATTTTAGTGGTATCACAAGAGTCTCTGCAGAAAACCACTTTCAGACAGAAATATATTCTAGAACACAAAATGTATAATTGAGGATTCCTTGTTATACTATTATAATAATAGGGGTTTGGGGTTAGTTTTTCTTTTGTTGTTACCATTGTATTTTGGACAATATATACTTTTTACTGAGCTCCCAGTATATAAAAATTACACGAAAATTAACTATCCTAAAAACAAAACTATATTTCATTCTACCAATGCATTAAATTAATCATTTGCACATTTTCTATAATACTTGTTTAACTGAGCTGGACATGTGCAAAATATTCATAAGTAAAATTTTACCTTATTCTATCCATGAAATGTTGAAAGTTTTCTACTGTGGTTATGTTATAGTTGTGTACTTCAAAAAGAACATCAGGATTAATGTTCCTAAGAGGGGAAAAAGGAATGATTATGGGAGGAATAGTAAGAGAAAGCAGGAAAAAGTACTAAAGATCATTTAACAGAGATCAGAGAAATGGAATTTAAGCTATTCAAAGAAAATCCTAAGTCCTCTTCTACCTCTTTTGTCCCACATCAAGGACTAAGTTCAAGGCTAGGTTTATAATGTGTAGATTATCAGAAGGCTTACAAAATGTTCCCACAGCCTGTGTACTGAAAATTAAGTCTTATCCCCCCGTTAGCTACATTTCAGCCAGACAAAAGAGCTCCTTTGTTCCTTATTCAATTCAGTGCATTCAATTTTCTTTGGGCTCACAAAGAAAATTCCTAGAGCAAGGGTCGGCCACTTATGGCTTTTCCATCAAAATTGACCTGCCACCTATTTTTGTAAGGTCTGCAAGCTAATAATGGCTTTTACATTTTTAAATGGGTGCAGAAAGCAAGTCAAAAGAACAACAATCATTTCATGACATGTAAAAAATATATAAAATTTTAATTTCAGAGCCCATAAATAAAGTTTTATTGGAACAGAGTCATGCTCATTCGTTTTTATATTGCCTATAGATGCTATTACACTATAAGTGCATAGCTGAGCAGTTTTAACAGAGACCATACAGCCCTCAAAGCTAAAGTATTTACTATCTAGTCCTATAAAGGAAAAGGTTGCCAACCCAGATCCAAGAGGTAAGACAATTCTTTGCAGAAGTGAAACCTGCATTCCTATAGAGAAAAATTCAGGTCCATTTATGCATTAGATTAACTCGTACCAAATACACAAAGATTTCACTAAATAGAGTCTTTAATTGCTATTCCTCTTACCTCAAAGTATGTTCTGCTGCTTGAACTTTACTTAATCCTGCTTGATGAGGTTGGAAGAAAAGTCTATTCATATTGGCCAGTTCCACCTTGTCATAGTCAAAGAGTAGTAACTAAAATGAAAATAGTGATATTCTGATGAAAAACATAAGAAAGAATGAACTAGTGAGTTTTACATTTGATGGGTTTAACAGTTTGGCAGTAATAATAAACTCTGAAACTCTAGTTGCCATATATTAACTCATTTAATGACCATATGAGGTAAGTATGTAGATACTATTATCCTCATTTTAGAAAGAACTAGGACATTTGCTCAAAAGCCACTCAGCTAATTTTTAGTGGAAAAGGGATTTGAATTCAAATATTCTCAATGTAGCTTCTGTACCCTAACCACAATGCTATACTGACTCTCTAAATGTTTGCTAAGAAATTAATGTTCATTTCATTTCGCTCCTATTTTTGCTAAAAGCCAAGAACCCATTAGATAAATAAAATTTTTCAATAAGATAAATACAAATGCCATAAAACTATAGTAAAGCATGATTATAATTTATACCTGATTTACTCCAGAAGTCAGTAGTTCTCTACATGATAGGCAAAGAGAATGTTTTTACCTTACCAATGCCACATCTTGTCAGCATTTCAGCAGTCACACTACCAACTCCACCAACACCTACTATTGCTACAGCAAAGGTACGGATTTTCTGTAAAATGCAAAATTATATATGTCTTGGTTAATAAGTCTTCCTCAAAAGTTATTTTAATTTATTGAAATCACCTTCAAAAACTTGGAAAGGTTTATTATACCTCATAGTCGCTTACAATTCCCATTCGTTTCAATGCCATCAGGCGGCTTAAAACAAAGAAACAAAAGATGTTTTAAAGGTTACACAATCTTAGTGACATAGGTAAACATACATCACAGAAAACAGACTCCAAAAGTCAGTCATTGCTAATCTTTTAAAAGAGGAGAAATCTTTCCATCAGTTCCGTTTTACCAGATGAAACTAAATCAATGGGGGCAGCTTTAAGAACACTAATGCCTGAATACACTTCCAGCCCATGAAACAAGATTTTTTAAATTGGAAATAATTTTCCCTCAACATGCCTAAGATATGACTTCAGTGTCTTCTAGCTTCTGGAATGTTATGATGTGCCCTAGTATGAATCTATTTTCATCCACTGAGTACTTAGTAGACACTATCAAATTGTTTTTCAGTTCTGGGAAATTTCCTTGAATTTGATGATTTCCTTGTTTGGTTTGTTTTTCCTGGATTATCTTTCTGGAACTCCTATTATTTGGAAGTTGGACCACTTGGACTGGTCCTCTATTCTTATTTCCTTTCTTCTATTTTCCATCATTTTAGTTTCCTACTCTATTATCTGGATTTTTTTTCAACGGATAATGATGATGTTGGGGATGTGTTATTTTGTTGTGTTTTGTTTTGTTTTATGTTAGGAGCTTCTCTCATCCTTTGTTCTGCTCATATTTAAGAATCAGACATTAATAAAGCAAAGATGTGGGCAATGCTTGTTGACTTTGGGCTTCACCATAAGGTGATCTGGCTGAGCTATTTAGCAGAAACCCCAATATTACTGTCTTTTAGTCTTTCTTCTTGGTTCTATCAGCTTCTCTGGAGAAAAATCTTTCAATTTCCAACCTGAAAGCTGTTTATGGCTGTCCGTTTGGAGGTGTTAAGTGGAAGAGCAAGGCTGGGAGTCATTGCACTCAGTATTGTAAACAAGGACCTGCTTCAATTAATAGAAATCCTCCATTTTATTCCCTCCAATGAGTAAATCTCTAGTCTTCTCTTTTGATAGGGAAGAGGCATTAGCATTAGCTCAGCTACAAAAAGTGAAGTAGGAAACCTGGGCTCTGTTTCTTCAACAGATTTTCAATCATATCTTTTTTCTAGCCCTACCTTAAACCCTTCTAGAAGTACCTGTGCCCAATCCTGAGCCTTTGGGGAATTCTGTGGTGTAAACTGGATTGCAGGCTTGAGAATCAACTTTTTTAGATCCATTAAATCAGTTATCAGTCATCCATCACCTTTCTATTTCTAAGACTTTGTTACTATAATCTTCAAGTACAGGAACCTAATCATCCTCATTATTAATAGAAACCCTCTGTTTTTTCAATGGGGATTATGCTTTTATAAAATTCCTTTACTGTCACCTTGGTGGGACAAGGTGTGATCAATCTGCCAACTTTACCTTAATGCTGTCTTTAATCTTCATAAATAACCCTAGAAAAATGTATTGCAATCCCCTTTTACAAATAAGAAAAAAGATTCAGGTTAACTTGGCCACGATTAGCTAAATGGCAAACAAGTATTCAGAGCTGAGTTTTTAAACTAGTATTTGAAACCAGGTTTTCTAACTTTAAAGCCTCTGCTCCCCTTTCAATTTTCTCCATATGCCTGTAATTATATTCTATAACAGATAATTTTAGTTATTTGATCATTTCACAACCACTGAGTTTCTCAAATTAAAGTAAAAGTTCTTTGAGGGTCAGAGGCTTTCTATTATATTTCTTTTGTGTCACTTCATGCAATTAAAATGAAGCTGAGCACTTACAAACCTCTCTCCTATATTTTTTGATAACCCTGTACTTTATAATTCCTACTACTCATATTGCAATCCTATGTTTACCTTTCTATATATCTCACACTCACCTGGTAATCTCTGGAGGGAAATGACCATGTCTACTTTGTATCCCCAGTGTCTATGCATAAGAGATATTCAGTAAATGGTAGATAATACCATCCAGGAGGCTGGAGATGAAAAGGTGTTCACTAAATACAGTATTTGCTAAGCAAACAATTCAAAAAATTAAGGCTGACATTGATCAAACACCCGCGTACTAGTGAAGAGCTTTGGGTGACAACTGCCATTTCTTACGCAGCCGTTTTAATAAAGACAAAAGGTGCAAATAAGAAAATACTAAATGTTTAGATTCGAGTTCTGAAAGTCTGTGATTATTACAATGTCAAAGGGTGGTCTCATGTTAAAACAATGTCTGAAAGATGAATCTAAATATATCATCTACATCTCTTTGCTTTTCATTCTTGGACGGAATATTTCAAAACCTTCATTTGTAAAATTAGAAAATGTTGAAGGATGCCGAAGGGAATAGTTTCCACTCGTTCTGGTTAGAGATGTAAGTTCATGCCAACTCAAAACTCTTAAAAATGTTGGATCATAAACTCTTCCTGTTTGGCAACACAGTGAAAACACAAGCACCCTCCTTAAAGAAAAAGAGCAACACCACCACCTTTCCCATCTCACCCACTTTAAAAACTTTCACCTACTTTAAAAACTATCCAATTTTTTTAGCCACATACTCAGTGG
>NW_006295559.1:6550258-6551343 GCF_000327345.1 Myotis davidii | reverse complement strand
GGAGAGGGGGGAGGGGACAGTTCCATGGGAACTTGGACCAGGCCAGGCCTTCCTATGCACCACTAGTCCCATGACCCGAGGCAAGTCCCAGCAGCTCTCCAAGCCTCCATGCTCTCTCTCCCTCATAAAAAGGAGGTAAGCCCCCGCTGGTGTGGCTCAGCGGGTAGAGCGTCGGCCTGCGGACTGAAGGGGCCCGGGTTCGAGTCCCGGGCGGGGCGCATGCCTGGGGAGCGGGCTCGATCCCCAGTAGGGGGCGGGCAGGAAGCAGCCGATCCATGACTCTCTTTCATCGTGGATGTGTGTGTCTCTCTCTCCCTCCTCCTTAAAAAAAGGAGGTAAAATCACAGAGGCCATCTCCTAGGTTGGTGGGGAGGAGGGCAATGCATGCGTGACAACGCATGCACAGCGCTTAGCTTAGCAGGTGGTGAACGCGCAGGCCATGTCGGCGTGGGTCCTGAACAATACAGTCTTGTACCGAAGCTTCACATGTACAAGCCGGTCTAAGAATTGCACATACGCTGAGGTTCCCGGTGCCCACACTGTTCTCCCCTCGCCCGGGGTTCCTCGGCTGCCGGGAGCGGGATGGGGAAGCCAGTGAGGCGGACTCTGCAGCGCTCCCCCCTTCCCCACCGCGCTATGTGCACACCTTCTCAGGACGCGAGAAAGGAATCGGGGGCAGAGCTGCTCAAACCCATGGCTCTGGAGCTAACCGAGCTCGGCCCACCACGCCCCCGATGGAGGAGCTCGTGTGAGGCTCGAAGTGTACATTTAGCGGCTTTTAAAGGTGGTGTCCCCTTCTGCAAGTCCTTCCCGTGGGCTGTGTGGGACCCACTCATAGAGCCAGGGCGGCCAGACACTGGACGCGCGTGCTGGGCAGGCATGGGAGCGGCACCATATGGGTGACCACTTGTGGTTTTGGTTTGTTCGTTTGTTTGGAGAGAAATCACACCTTTGACCTGTATGTACTAAGGTCTTGCCTTGTCTGTTGGAAACAGGACCCCAGAACAAGGAAAGGGAGGTGGGAGGCCGCGTGGCTGGACCGGGGTGGGGGGAGCGCCCACTCCCGGCCCCTCGGAAGGCGGCCT
>NW_006295559.1:6534186-6550043 GCF_000327345.1 Myotis davidii | reverse complement strand
CGCCGCCGCCGCCCCCCCACACTGACAGGGTTGCTGGCCCGTAAGGAGTATCTAAGGCGGCACCCGTCCCGGCTCCCCTAGCCCAGGACCTGCTCCCAGCGCCTCACAGAAAGACACGTCTCCGCCACTCCCGCCGGCGTCCCGCGGTACCACTTCCGGTTGGAGTCATCGCTCCCGTCAGAAACACACACACACACCACACACACCCCTTCTAACTTGTCTCCTTTGCCGGGTCCTAAGAGACCAGGCCTCAGCAGGGCCGAGGTCCTAAGCGTCCAGAGCGGGCGGCCGGCGCTATTGCCATGTCGAGTGGGCGGCTCAAACACCAGGAACTTTTATTCCTGGGCTCGAGGTCCAAACGGACCCTTTTCAGAAGCGGACGCTATAGGTCTTCCGCAGCAGGTGTAGAGGTGGCAGAGGCTCTGCCTTCTTATTTGCCGGTCGCGACGGACGCGGCTTTGCTGTCTTTAAAACTGAGGTCTCCGATTCTGAGGCTGACTGCTCGTTTAAAATCCAAACAGGAGAGCGGTTGTCCGGACATTTCCCAAGCGGAGCCGGAATCACCGGGATTCCGCGGGCCTGTGCTGCTCAGCAACTGTGCCGAACTCGTGTGTGATTGGCTGGAGCCGACCGGGCGCAGGCGGGCCTCGCCCCAGGCCACGCCCACTTGGGTATAAAGTGACCCCTCCCGGCACTGAAAGTACCTGTGGGTTTCGCGGCGGCCGTCATGGAGAACCGAGCCTCCCGCGAGCCAGAAGCCGGCGAAGTGCTGCCGCAGCACAAGTTCGACTGCAGGCCCTTGGAGGCCTACCTCAGCCTGCACTTGCCCGGCTTCGGGGCCGAGCCCGAGGCCAAGCTGACCATTGCCCAGTACAGGTATCGCCACTAGCCTCCTCCAGTCGAAACGAATCTGTGCGTCGTGCTTTTCTCCCTTTGCCCCTGGGTGGGTTCCCGATGCCCCGCCGCCCCAGTTTCTTCTCCTGCAATGACACACTCTGCAGGCGGGAGCTGGCATGGCATTCGGGGAATTTCCAGTTCGTGGGCAATTATGGAAGAGGCCCTAGTCACGATTCCAACTATGAGAAGGAATCTCCGTTCAGGGATGCAATTCTGCACCTCGGGGATTCACTGAGGCTTGGAAGCCCTGTGGGGTATACAGAGGCCTTCGCTCAACTTTTGTTCTATAACCATTAACTTTTTTCCCCCTGAGAAACAAGTGTTACTCCTTTATAATTGGCCATATTCTCGGAGGCTGGCCTAATAGCCCCACCTGGGGGATTCGAATTCTAATGGTAGATCTTCCACTTGGCAAACCACACCGCCACTTTGGGCTGTAGTTCTGGGTGCTGGAGGGGAGCCCTGCAGGGCCTCTAGTGTTGCATAAACTCTCTGAGAGCTAGTTTCCTAACCTGTAACAAATACCCGGCTGTTCTGAGTAATCCTGATAATTAAATGAAGTACAATAGGTGAAAGGATTTAAACATGGCAACAGAACTATATACCAGTGGCATTTATCACTACCATCTTTATTCCTGATTAGAGTTAAAAAAAAAAAATAGTGGCAAAGGACCTGGATAAAAGAGAGTTTTGAGGTATAATTCAGGTTTAAGGCACGTAGTCCCAGTAGACAATGGAGGATGAAGGAGGAGGTGGAATAAAAAAACAGCTGAGGTTTCTAGCCTAGACGTTTTGTGTTGTAACAAACTAAAACAAATCAAAGTTCAAATTTCCACGAGGCCACTTGCTGTGGAAATCTGGATGGTGATTTAACCCTTTTGAGCATTGAGTCCTCCTTTGGTAAAATAGAGTAATATGTATCTCCTAGAATTGTTGGAGAATTATCTAATTGAAAAATACCTAATTCTGAATTAGGTTGGATGTTAAAATAACCAGGATTGTGCTTGTTAAATGAAATCAGTTGTGGCGTAAATAGTACAGGCATACCTTGTTCAATTGCACTTAGCGTTATTTCACTTCACAGATGTTGTGTTTTTTTTACAAATTGAAGGCAAAATCCTTCCACCAGCAAAAAGATTAAAACTCACTTTTATTGCAGTTGTCTGGAAACAAATCTGCAATATCTCTGAGGTATGCCTACATAGTATATGGATAGAACTATCCCACAAAAAATACATATTTCCTTCCAGAACACATGAAAAAGTTTATGAAAATTGAAGACATGTTGGGCTACAAAGAAAGTTTCAAAATTTCTGAAGTGTCAATCTTAAAAAAAATTCAGAATATGAATACCAAAAGTTTATAAATCAACTGAAGAAAGAGCTATCAAATACATGTTTAGAAACTAATTGATTCATGGATTTAAAAAGCCAATAATCTACAGATAATAGAGAGTTTATCAAAGTTCAGTATGGAAAAACTAACAAACCAATAAAATGTAATCTTAAAATGTATAATTAATAAAAGCACCAAAAGTATAAATTGCCTAGATATTAATCTAATAAAATCTGTGCAAGACTGTCATAAAATTTTATTAGACTTTTAAAAAGAATTAAACTGACAGATGACAATGTTCATGAAAAGAAAAATTCAGTAGTGCATTTTTCCCCAACTTATATGTATAGATTCAGCACAATGGCAATAAAAAATCTTAATTTTTTCTCTAATTTGAGAAATTACTCGTAAATTTTATGTGCAAGAGCAAACGGCCAAGAATAGCAAAAACACTCCTGAAGATGAAAAGTAGGAAATTTGAATTAAGAAGGCATGATATTAGCACAGAAATAGACCAATAAAATCAGAGGGTCCACCAAAACGACCCAAATATTTATAGAATTTTGATATATGGCAATGCTGGCATCAAGAATCAGTGTGTGTACAATGAAATACTATGCTGCTGTAAAAAAGAAACAACTCTTACCATTTGCAACAGCACAGATGGACCTGGAGAGCATTATGCTAAGCGAAATAAGCCAGTCGGAGAAAGATAAACATCATATGATCTCACTCACTTGTGGAATATATGAACATAAACTGATGAACAAAAATAGATCCAGAGGCATAGAAACATCGAACAGACCGTCAAACCTCAGAGAGAAGACAGGGGAGGGGAGGGGAGGGGTAAGAGATCAACCAATGTCTTGTATGTATGCATATAAGCATAACCAATGGGCACAGTAGCAGGGGTGAGGGCAAGTGCTGGGGGGTGGGAGTAGCTGGGGAGAGGTCAAATGGGGGGAAAAGGAGACAAATGTAATACTTCAAGCAATAAAGAATTTAAATTAAAAAAAAAAAGAATTTGTGTGTAGAGAGGACTTTTCAATAAATTACATAGGTATAATTGTTATATGTATGAAAATATTGAAATTAGACCTTTTCATTACCTCACAAAGTTCCAGGTGAATTCGCGTTAAAGGTAAAACTAAAACCATTTGGAAGTCATATAGGAGATAATTGTTGACTTTGGAGTAGAGAATAAATTCTTTAAAAAGACAAAAGACTCCTTAAAGAAAGTGAAATTAAAAAGAAATGTTTGCAATATATACGTATAATGGTTAAAAGGTTAATAAACAGAATGTATAAAGAACTCCAATAGCCCAACAGAAAAACGGTTAACAGACTGGAAGATGCTCGAGATCACTGCACCTCGAGTATTCAGTGAAAGGCAAATTGAAACAATGAGATACCATTTCAGATCTCCATATTGCCTTTTTTAAAAATCTGACAATTTCAAACAAGTGGCTGGGTTATGGGGCAACAGAGACTCATATCCACAGTTGGTAGGAATGTGAATTAACTACTTTGGAAAACAATTTGATATGATCTTTTAAAGATTTAAATGGAAAAATAGACATGCCTCAAGACACAGCAATTCTTTTCCTAGAGGTAATCTACAAAAATGTTCATTGCACTGTTTGTAATAGCAGAAATAAAGGAAATGACACAATGTTCATCAGTAGCAGACTGGATGAATAAATTATATATATGATGGAATACTATACAGTGAAAATGATTCAGCTGCAGATATATACAACAACACAAAATTTAAAAAATGGACAAATAAGCAGTATATTGTTTAAGGGCGTAAACTTCAAAGGAAAGATAAATTTAATAATCAGGACAGTAGTTACTCTGAGGGGAGGGGCACACAGGGCTTCAGAGATAACAGTAATTTCCTTAAACTGGGTACTGAGAACAATGGTGTTTACTGTGTTATTTACACTACAAATCCTGTAACTATTCTTTTTTATCTATGCAAATTTGATTTTAGAATTTGTGAAAATCATTGGAAATACAAAATATTTAGAATTAAATATTGAAAGCATTTAATAGCTCAATACAACAAAAGTTGTGTTTTGCAGTTACGTGTCTAATATGTGCATGGCATCGCTCCAATCATTGGAAATATAACAAACAAAAAATCTTGCCTTCTTGGAATTCCTCTTCTATTTGAAGAATACAAACTATAAATAAACATTACAGTGTAGGAGAAGGTGATACATACTATGGAGAGAAATAAAGGAGAATAGGAAATGTTTGGAGTAGGGAGCAGGAAGGCCTCATTTGAGAAGGTGGCATTCAGCAAAGACTTGAAGGAGATGAGGTTATGAGCCATGCAATTATCTGGGGGGAGAACATTCCAGGCAGAGGGGGGACAGCAAGCACAAAGGTTCTTAAGTGGGAGTGTGCCCAGTGTGTTGAAGGAATACAAGCCAATGTGACCAGAGTGGTGGAAACAAGGAAAACAATGGTCTGTTGGCCATTATAAAGACTTTGGCCTTTACTTTGAGTTGAAATGGAGAGAAATTAGGGTTTAGGGGACAGATGGGGGACTGAGTTGTCTTTTTAGTCTCTGCCTGTTGTGTTTGATTGACAGGGACAAAGTCAAGGAAACCAGTTTGGGGCAGTGGTCCAGTTGAGAAATATTAGTGGCATAGACCAGGATGGTAGTGTAGAATAGGTGCAAAATGGTCATAGTCTGGGTTTATTTGAAAGGCTTTACTGACTGATCAAATGTGGGAGATGAAAGAAAAAGAGACAACTAGTATTCCATTTTGTCTTGGTAACTGGAAGGATGGAGTTACCATAAAATAAAATAGAGGTGATTATAGAGAAGCAGATTTGAGGCTAAATGTCAGATCTCCATTTTGGAATGTTAAGTTTCAAGATGCCTTTTAGACATCCAAGTGGGTCTGTGCGGTTAACAGATATAAGTTTGAGGATCAGGACAGAGGTCTGGACTAGACATGTGCATTTAGTAGTCATTGACGTAGAGATGGTATTTAAAGCCATTAAATCATAGAGCTTACCTAGAAAATGAGTCTGCATAAAGAGGTCTAGAAACAGTCCTAGGCACCTCAGTGTCAGGAAGATGTAGAATCAAGGAGGAGGCTGCAATGGAGTAAAAGAAGGAATGGCTGTAGAAGTAGGGAGAAGTCATGGTTTCATACCATAACAGTATTAGTGGCCTTGAAAAAAAGTAGTGGAAAGATCTGAATGAAAGCTTGATTGAAATGGGTTTAAGAGAAAATAGGAGAGGAACTGGATCAGGGAGTGTAAACTCAAGTTTTTCCATAATAAGGGAGTAAAAATGTTTTAAGTAGAGGGAGACAGGGAATCAAGATAAGTCTTTTAAAAAAATATATAGCATGTTTGTATATGCTGGGTGCCAGTGATCCAGAAGAGAGAGGGCAGTACAAAAAAAAAAAAAGGAAGAAGAAGAAGAAGCCACAGGGGCTAACTATTGGATGCAAAAGCCACCAAACCAGGATACCAGTGATCGAGAGAGGGGAAAATTGTTCAGGAGAGAGTGGAATGAAGTCGAGTAGGCAAGAGTGGGCTGGGATCTAATTCACAAGATGTGGGAGTCTCCTTAGATAGGAATGTGAACATTCTACAGACTTTGCAGGGAAGACACAGTATATGGGCACAGATGCTTGTGTGCAGTAGATATGGCAGTGTAAGTGTGTAGAAGTTCTCATCTAATTGCTTTTGTTCTCTCAGTGAAATAGGAAGCTAGAGTCAGCTGAGAGTGAAGATGGAGGAAAAGGTGTTGGAAATTTGAAGAGGAGAATTTGTGAAATAGTTACCCAAGAGCATGGGAGATTAAGTAGGCTAAAGAAATATATTATGGTTGCCACACAGGGTTCACTTTGAAGTTCATGGTCATGAATTGGAAGCAAGAATATTTATTTTAGTAGATATTATTGATACTTTGCCCAGATTCTTTTGGATCCTTTTTATTATTTCCATGTACACTGGTTTGGTGGCTTTTTTGTTTGTTTGTTTTGTTTTGTTTTGTCTTTATACTGCTCTTGGCATACTGGAAGCTCCTTTGCCCTGAATGTTGCAATGCCCAGGATGGCCCTTAACCAATGACTGTTGGGTTCAGAAGTATGAAATGCTCATTATTCTTCATTTAAAGATATGACAACTTTCAGATATAACTTACACTGCAAATATTTTTCCCATTGTTTTTTAGAGAGAGAGTAGAAGGGATGAGGGGAGAGAGAAAGAGGTAGAAAGAAAGCTGGGGGGACGTTGATGTAAAAGAGACCAGGGATTGGGGGTGGGGTGGGAAGTGAACCCAAAACCCAGGTACCTGCCCTTGGTCACAAATTAAATCTGAGGTGTGTGGGCCAATCCTCTAACCACTGTGAACAATACTGGCCAGGGCCTTAGGGGATATTTTGCCTCTGTGCTTCTCATCTCCTGCTTTGTACATTTAAGTCTCTTGGACCATTTACTCAATGTTTTCCATGCTCAAACACTATGGCATCAGTCTTTTAATCTTTGCTTTTCTTTTTTTTTTAAATATATTTTATTGATTTTTTTTTTACAGAGAGGAAGGGAGAGAGATAGAGAGTTAGAAACATCGATGAGAGAGAGACATCGACCAGCTGCCTCCTGCACATCTCCCACTGGGGACGTGCCTGCAACCCAGGAACATGCCCTTGATCGGAATCGAATCTGGGACCCTTCAGTTTGCAGGCCGACGCTCTATCCACTGAGCCAAACCGGTTTCGGCAAATCTTCTCTTTTCTTGATCTCTATCTACAGCATACACATTTGAGATACTATTGGCATCAATATCACAAGTTACTTCAATCTGTACAACCTATAGGCTGCAGGAGGGATGTCTGTGAGTTCAAATTTGCCACACTGGTTGTTATCCTTCACAGCGCTCATTCAATTTCATAAGCCTGAATGAACACACAATTGTCAGAACAGATGGCGAAGGTCTAATTCATCTTGGCATGAACTGTTGTATTACACTTGATGAGAATAGTCATTACTTCACCTATGGTTCAATACCAAAGGAAAAGGTGTCATATCAAAGAGCAGCAAATCCTGAATATTTTCAAATCTCTAGTCAAGGGACAAGATGGCTGCCTACATAGCTGCAAACATAAGTAACACCCTTATCAAGATTAATGCTTCTTCAATTTCTTGCTATTGAAAACAATCTTGTAGGGTTTTCTAAGTTTCTGAATTATGGAGATGCTGCTTATTAGGATGAAGTCATAGGCCTAAGACTTGTCTACCATGATGTGAGGAAGGGATTAAAAACCTTTTCTTCTTCTCTGCAGACAAATTAAGTTAGCTTTCTAGCTCTGTTATTCTGGAAACTTGCTAAAGATGGCATTTCCAGGCAACATTACTTACGGTAAAAAATCATATCTAATTGATCCAGTGCGTCTGATCTGGAAGGCCTATGAATGAACTACAAGTATCTGGTGGGATGCTTTGGGTTTGCCTAAGTACAATGAGGGCTCACTACTGGTCATGCTCCTTGCTAGGACCCTGGAAAGGGTTCCCAGAGGACTGCTACTAGAGGTAATGGCTCCTGTGGAGCATGAGGCTTCTAAACCAGGTGGAACCCATACTCATCCATTGTGGTCTTATTTCTTGGAACCTGAGCTATCACCAAAGGGACAGAAGGGTCATAGAATAAATCAGAAACTCATCTGCTACTGCCCTGCTAGTGTACTGTATTTCCATTTCACATGCTTCTAAAAGAGCTAGTGCTGGGGGTTGCCTGTTAGGGCCTTTTGAAATTGATTATGTAGTCAGTCTTATTCAAACATTGAGTGTTCCTAATTGTACACTTAAATGCAAAGATTTCATTTTGTGATTTAAGGTTGGACAAATAAAAAGTGCCACCTCTTTGGTTATAGATCAGAGGTCCTCAAACTATGGCCCATGGGCCACATGCAAATACAAGTATTCTATTTGTTCCTGTTTTGTTTTGTTTTTTTACTTCAAAATAAGATATGTGCAGTATGCATAGGAATTTGTTCATAGTTTTTTTTTTTTAAACTATAGTCCGGCCTTCCAACAGTCTGAGGGACAGTGAACTGGCCCCCTGTTTTAAAAGTTTGAGGACCCCTGTTATAGATTAACACATTTCTTTCAGTACCAAATATCTTGTCCAAATCCTAAATAAAAGTTATGACCATTGACTCATTGATGATTCTTATATTGATTTCATCAATGGGTTCCAGACTATATGGAGGCCTGATGCATGGAGTGGTTAAATTTAGCTGGTACTGTGTTCACAGTATTAGTGATGATTTTCCCAAGGTGGGCCTTTCTCTCTCTCTCTCTCTCTCTCTCTCTCTCTCTCTCTCTCTGTCTTTGTTAGAACCTAGTCAGAGGAAAAGCTTTTAGTTTGGTGGGTTTCAGTTGTGTTTTTTGTATGTGGTGTTTTGAGATAAAATTTATTACACAAAATTCAAAAATAAATATATAATTTAGTGGCTTATATTAGCATATTCACAAAGTTGTATGACCATCACCACTATACATATATTCCAGAACATTGCCATCTTTCCAAAAACCCTTACCTTCCAATCCCCATCCACTAGCAGCCACTAATCTACTTTCTGTCACTATGGATTTACATATTCTGGATATTTCATAAAATTTGAATTATATAATATGTGGCCTTTTGCAAGTGGTGTTTTTTTTTTTCACTTAACATAATGTTTTCAAAGTCCATTCATGTAGAATGTATCAGAACTTCATTTTATGGCTGAGTAATATTCCATTGTGTGGCTATATCACATTTTGTTTATCTGTTCATTTGTTGATGGACATTTCAGTTGTTTCCACTTTTTGGCTGGGGTGAATAGTGCTACTATGAATATTATTGTACAACTTTTATGTGGGAAAATGTAGGTTTACAGTGGCAAGTACACAAAACACAGAGTTTATTTTTTTAATCCTCACCTGTTGATATTCTTCCATTGATTTTTTAGAGTGGAAGAGAGAGGGAAAGACAGAAACATTGATGTGAGAGAAACACATTGATTGATTGCCTCCTACACGAGCCCTGACCAAGGCCCGACCAGGAGGAGCCTGCAACAGAGGTATATGCCCTTGACTGGAATAGAACCAAGGACCCTTCTGTCTGTAGGCTGATGCTCTATCCACTGAGCCAAACCAGCTAGGGCATGTTTATTCTTGTATTATTATTTATTCTTGCATTATATAGTCTTATATAAACCTACCTTTGCCCAAATGTTTTTACCTTGGAGTGGAATTGCTGGGTCATATTGTAATTCACATGGTAACTTTCATGGGAAACTTAGTTTTCAATTATATTTCACCTGGGTCATTTACCATCATGAAAGGCCAGTGCTTCATAAATGACTGCATCATCAAAAATACATTCCATCAGATGCTTGGCACTAAAAAATGTTTTGATAAGGTACATTGCAACTTGATTCTTTGGATCATCATGTATAAATTGTCTCATGTCAAGATAAACAACATAGCTTGAGGTGGTCCCATTTCCTGACCATTGGTAATGATCCCCACTTTCTTATGCTAAAAGACACCAACACAAAATTAGATAGTGCCCAGATCAGTGCTCTTTGATATGATTGTTGGGAAGGATGGGTTTGGCTTGTAGGAGAAGGATGATGCTATGCCCAATCTGACCTCTTGTTCTTTGCAGATGGAGGCTGGAGGCCTAGGTAGAAACTTAGAAGGAATAATTTTATTTCACTTTCCTTTATTAGCTGTTACCTCAGGGATTGATTCTTCTGCTTGTTTATTTTAAGGCCTCGCTCATGCTGTTGGATTCTTTAGAAGTTGGGCAATTCTCAACTGCTCATATAGTAAATGAAGGTATAGATTGGATGGTTTTGATATGGTAGCTGGAGCGTATTTCCTTAGCGTATGTGAGAATTTCTATTCACCTAGTGTGGAAAGCCAGTGCCCTGGTGTCTGTGAGTTACTGGAGCACTGTTGCACTTCCCTAGTCCAGATATCCACTCTAGTATCTTGCTTATCAGAATTCCCATTGTAGAGGGCTGTACTTGGGTACTGACCTTGGAGATGCATATGGGTTTATCTTTCCAATGGCAGATGAGGGGACACTAACCCAGCTATTCCAGCATCCTTTAATTAAATTTCTTATGGATCACCTCCAGTTGTTCTTTTCCCAGCCTTTCTTTACTTAGATGTGAGCAATGTCTAGGGGTACTTCTGATGAAACTCATGATTTACAGGCAGTGAGTAAAGTCCTCTTTCTATGTGAGTTACAGTTTCTCTAGCTGTCACTGTGTTGCCATCTGCATTTTATCATCCCAAACTCATGTTCTGAGCTTCTGGCAGCACCACTCGGCTTTACAACATTGAAATGGATGTATTTTCATTTTGTGTTTCTTATGATATTTCAGTAGGATTTGCGGAAGAAGGAAAAGAAATCTTTGTAATTGACCATTTCTTTTCTCTTGTCTAGATCAGGACAGTCCAATCCAACCTTTTATCTCCAGAAGGGCTCTCAAGAATATGTACTCAGAAAAAAACCACCTGGCTCACTTCTTCCTAAAGCACATAAGGTGTGGTAATGATACCTTATAATACAAGTGCAATAATACATTCTTTGTTGATAAATAAATGCATTTTATACACACAAAAACAATTTAAATTGCTTTTTAAAGTCATGTCATGATTATTAAATAGCAGAAAATTCATTTTATTTCTTAGATAAAAATTTCGCTTGAATTGTATTTCCCATTTTTGTTTTGAAAAAGGACTTGAGGCTGAAATTAAGTCTATAGGCTATTAATATCAGGCAACATCCAGTCTTTATATGGATTTCATTCCTTTTTGTATAGTTGGCTAGGAATATAGTCATTCAGTGAATATTTTCAGTGCCACTCATTTATAGATACTTTGTACCTTGATTCTATATTTAAATTATGTTTTTAAAAGCACATTACATCTTATAATAATATCTATTCACTGACTTATTGTAAAATATTTGCTATAACAATCCCCTGATCTTTTGGTGATAAAAAGAAATATTTGAATATCATTTTATAGTATTCTCTAAATACTAGATTTAGTGAGAATTATAAAATATTTTTTTAAATTAAGGGATTCTATTTTCAGAAAACATGAATTTTTAGAGAAGAAAACAGGAGAAGAAAGAAATCAAAGTCCTGGAGAACATTAATATTTATGATTATAATAATGTATAACAGGTGCTTCCCAGGCCCAGCTGACTTCCCGGGCCTTTGAGGGGTGGGCTTAATAGCATAGTAATGGAAAATGCTGATTCTGACTTTCTTGGTCCCATATCATATTCCCAGACACATGAAGTAACTTGGATGCTTAAGATAAAAAAAAAGTTGGGTAACTTTTTTTTAAATTCTTACCTGAGGATATGTTTTTGATTTTTAGAAAGGAAGGGATATAAAGGGAGGGGAGGAGGGGGGAGGGAGGGAGGCAGACATTGATATGAGAGAGAAACATTGATTGGTTGCTTCCCACACACACCCTTACCAGAGATCAAACCCACAACCTGGGTATGTGCCCTGATCAGAACCTGCAACCTTTTGGTGTACAGGATGTTGCTCTAACCAACTGAACCACCCAGCCAGGGCAAGTTGTGTATGAAACTTAACATGAATGAAGGAGAATCCCTACCTATCCAGAGATTTATGCCCCAATAAATAGCTCTACTTGACTCTCTTTTTTATAACATCCTACCAGAAGACACTGAACACAACATAATGTTCTCAGCTCAAGGATCTGGAGTACATTGTTTCAAGTCCTTTATTTTTCCCAGATCTGCATTGAAAAATAGCAGTGCTCCCATACTGTAATCCACTTTGTGACTCTCTAACCCACCACCATCCCACCCCACCCTATTTCCCAGAACCAAGGTGGTTATAAACACTTCTTGGCACTGCTGGCTTCTCTCACCTTGGTCATAGGTTTACTCACTTCCCTGCTCTAGTTATTGCAGCAGCAGCTGCTTTTTCCATGCTGTCAAAGTGAGCTGCATGGTTTCTTCTCCTGAGGAGGGATCAGGAGCACCACTGGGCAAGGGGACTTTGCTTGCAGATGAGTTGGCATCACAGTTCTCTGTAAACTGTGTCCTCGGGTCCTGAGTGATAGCCCATACACATTAGCTCACAAGTAGTTATTAAACTGTTCTGATCGAGGAGGCCCACTCTTCTCACTATCTTCTTTGGGCTCTTGCTTCAGTGCCAGCTTGCTTCTTGTTGCCTCCTTTCCCAATAGTTATCTTGAGCTGTACAGCAGCCTCAATTCCCAGGAAGGATCCCCATGCCCTGCCTTGGACACAAGCACCTCCATTGATCTCCAGAAGGAGCAGTTGATTTTTCCTTCTCCCAGTACCCACTGACCCCCCAGCATCCTGGAGCTGACTGTGCCAAGAGCATTAGAATTGAGACTTGCCTGCGCCCCCTGGGGAGACATGAGAGAGACAGAGTGAGCCAGTGATCAGGAACCTGCTGAGAACAAAGAGATGTTTATGATGATACCTGTGAAATATTGTGATCAGGATCTGTTGCCTTCATATATCCAGAACCAGGATTAGGCTCCATGAATATGCCTATCCTATTTAGCATAATTTATCATGTTTTAGTGCTGGCCTAATTTAGTGCTGCACAAAACTACATTTAAGGAAAATAGTAAGGGAACTATTATCCTGTAGGTCATTTAAAAATTTAATTCTAGTCTTAATGTTAGCTCACAAGTAGTTATTAAATTTCTATGTTTCTGATTTGTAATAATCTATCATCCTATTTAGATTGATAGAGAATTTAAAGTCCAGAAAGCTTTGTTTTCAATTGGATTCCCTGTTCCCAAGCCTCTATTGTACTGCAGTGATGCTTCTGTCATTGGAACAGAATTTTACGTGATGGAACATGTGCAGGTAAATTAACACAATCTTTGTTATTCTTTTGTTTTCAATTAAGAAGTTAGATGTTAACAAATGATAGTTTATTAATCATTTTAGATCATTAGTTTGTTTTGCAGACTTTTAATTTGAGCACAGTATTTTCCTCTAGGTGTCAGTAAAGAGCTATATGTAATGGCAATACCAAAATTGTCCAGAAAGTGAGGGGAAAAACTCCAAATTATAAATCAGTCCGTTAAGGATGATACATTTAAATTGTTTAAAAGCTTTTTATTTTTGTAAAATATAACTTGAAAGTCGTTTTTGTCCTTTAAGTTCACCTTGGCATATCTTTGCATTTTCCCTTTGGCATTATATGCTCTTAAATTAGACATGTTTCACAAATGAACATTTTTCAAGTATATTCTACAAATAACTTCTTTTGGTTGGAAAACTGTTATCCTTTTGTTTTGTCGGCAGTAGGGGATGGAGAAACTGCAAAGAGTTAGTATGAAAAGATTTATTTTGTTTTAAATTATCTATTGTAATTGCTTTCACAGGGTCGAATTTTTCGTGACATCACAATTCCTGGAGTTAGCCCAGCAGAGCGCTCAGCCATATATGTAGCCATAATAGAAACCTTGGCTCAGTTACATTCTCTGAATATAAACTCATTGCAGCTGGAAGGATATGGTATAAGTGCTGGGTATTGCAAAAGACAGGTAAGGAATCCACATACAGAGCTCTTTTCCTCAAGTCCTGAAATAATATACATTATTAGTCAAAATAAAAACCCATTACTTTATACTTTTCTGAAACTTGGCTTTAACATTTAAAATATTTTCTTTAAAAATTGATTTTAGAGAAAGGGAAGGCGGGATAGAAAAGAGAAAGAGAGAACTATATAAGAGAGAAACTTCATCAGTTGCCTCCCACACACACCCTGACTGGGGTTGAACCTACAGTCTGGGTATATGCTCTGACCAGGAATCGAATTGCCACCTTTTGGTGTATGGGATGAGGCTCTAACCAACTGAGAAACCCAGCCAGGGCAGCTCTAATATTTAATATTAGCCTTCAGTTTGACTTGTTTTAAACATAAAATAACTTTATATTCTTGATCAGATTTTGTTTATCAAACTTCTGAAAGGGATAGAATGTACATGAATGCAAATTTAAAACTGTTTCAGCCTTTTCACTTACTTTACCAACATATTTTATACAGTTTTTCCTTTTTAAATTAGGTTAACATATTTATTAAGCATGACTATGTTTAATTATATGTTAAGTACTGTGTTAAATATCAAGAAAATAGAAATAAGTTCTTTTCCCAATGGAGTTATGGTCATTTTAAGAAACCTGTACATGAATTTTACATACATGAAACTTGAAAATGGTATAAAAGAGTATGTAATCTAGTAGTAAGTTGTTTGGTACTCATCACGAAAGCTTTTCCATTCAGATGGTAGATATCAGTATACCCTTGCTTAAGTGGGGAAAGCTTCCTGAGAGAGATATATCATACACTGTATATTTAAAGAAGAATAAAATCTAGAGTGATAGGGAAGAGATGGTGAGCATTTCAAATCAAAGGAGCAGCAAGACCAGATATGTATGGGGCTGTTTTCCTTTGTACACATGTCTTTTTGAGGGAGTTGAGGGGAGAGAAAAGAGAACTAAGGTTTGGAGAGTACTCACTATATGCCAGATCTTTTTCATTTTTTTAACAGCCCTAAGACATAGGCATTAATGCTCCCATTCTGCAGATGAGGGTACAGGTTTTCAGGTCTTAAAACACAAATAAGTGGCTTAGGCATAATTTAAACCCAGGTTCATATGATTCCAAACAAAGATCTTTACTGCATTAAATTGAACAGAGATAACCTTGAGGAGTGGAGAGACAGTTATAAGCAGGTAATAATATGGTCTTAGTTGATGGAGTACTTTGAGAATAGGTTGATTTGTTTACATTCGTGTCTAAGAACAATAAAAAAGTTTTTACACTTCTCATACCTGTAATACATTTAGAAGATTCTATGGGTAATAAGAAAGAATATTTAAATTAAAAGTAAAAATCTCCCTTCTTTTAGCCCCATATTTCCTTTTTCAGGGTTTGCTTCTTGTGATCCTTTCATAATTTATTTTTCTATCCTTATTTGTGTGTGGGGCCGAAGGGGAAGTGTAGTGTGTGTGTGTGTGTATGCGCGCGCGCACATTCTTTTTTTCTTCCTCAAAATAGTTGCTTAATAAAAAAGAAGAGCCAGCATCGCTTGATTCCTAGGCCAGTATTCTGTTTGTATATGTGATAAAAAATCCATGCGAGCCCTAGCTGGTTTGGCTCAGTGGATAGAGCGTCGGCCTACAGACTGAAGGGTCCCAGGTTTGATTCCAGTCAAGGGCACATGCCTGAACTGTGGACTCAATCCCCAGTGGGGTGCGTGCAGGAGGAAGTCAATCAATGATTCTCTTTCATCATTGATGTTTCTCTCTTTCTCTCCCTATCCCTGAAGTCAATAAAAATATAGTCAATAAATTATTCTTGCGTTGCCAGTGTGGCTCAGTGTTTGAGTGTTGACCTATGAACCAGGAGGTCACGGCTCGATTCCTCTTCAGGGCACATGTCTGGGTTGTGGCTCAATCCCTAGTGGGGTGTGCAGGAGGCAGTGGATCAATGATTCTCTTTCATCGTTGATATTTCTCTCTCTCCCTCTCCCTTCCACCCTGAAGTCAATAA
>NW_006295559.1:6532349-6533739 GCF_000327345.1 Myotis davidii | reverse complement strand
TCTGAGAACTTTATATATTTTGGAGATTAACCCCTTATAAGATGTATCATTGGCAAATATGTTCTCTCATACAGTGGGTTCCCTTTTCATTTTTTAAAAAAATGTTTTATTGATTTTTTAAGAGAGGGAGGGATAGAGAGTTAGAAACATCGATCAGAGAGAAACAATGATCAGCTGCATACCTCCTACTGGGGATGTGCCAGCAACCAAGGTACATGCCCTTGACTGGAATCAAACCTGGGACCCTTCAGTCCGCAGGCCGACGCTCTATCCACTGAGCCAAACCGGTTAGGGCAAGAATCTTAAATTTGTTATTATAAGCTCAGAGAGGACAGAATTCCAAAAGCCTCTTATGAAACCTGGAAAGAATTGCATGAGATTAATGTAAACTTGCTCTGTTTAATGTACACAGTGTAATCTTTATAAAGAGTACAAACAAACAACAACCGTAACCTCTTCCGCTGGGCACTGACAATAAGGCCTAGGATTGGAGGAGTATGGTGGGAGTGAGGAAACTACTTCAGTTCTATCTCAGTACCTATATTTTAGGCAAGACACTTGGCCCTTAGTATTGTGACATTAATGTGAAGGATTTACAGTTCCCTGAATTATGACAGCAATGCATTATAAATTGCATTGCTGTCATAATTCAAAGTAGTACTATATCATTTGAAGGTTCAAATACAGTATAAACACATGTGATCACATTCACCAGCAAGACAAATTTTTTCCTAGAAAGGTCAATTTAGATATCAAAATTATGTATATGTAATTATATGTCTGTGTGTAACCTTTTGTTAATGGTACTGATGAATTCTGATATCTAACTTTGTTAAATGTAGAGTAGGATAATTAAAAAATGTTAACTTATAACCTGGAAAAATTATAAAAGTTTATAACTTAAAACATAGCAGGATCTGACCTATATTTGATCTATATCATTTGATTCATTAATATTTTAGGAGCATTTTTTAATAAGTCTGAGTCCTCTGTGTGTTCTGTAACTATAGTTCTGTTCTACTCACTATTTAAGCAAAGAAAGAAAAATTCAGACTGAGATCTGCTGAATTACATGTTGTCTTCTAAGATGTTTAAATTTTAGGATTAGCATAATATACTGAAAGTAATAACATACTACAGTTAGTACCAAAATGTTGGGGTCCAGCCCCAGCAGATCCAGGGGTTCCCAAAGATGTGGACAGAGTCGGCGAAGAAGGAAGGACATGGAGGCAGCATTCAGTTGGTCATCATAGCGAGGTTCTTTTTTTATTCTCCTACTAGAGGCCCAGGACATGAAATTCATGCACTCAGGGGGTCCCTCAGTCTGGCCTGCCCCCTCTCACAGTCCAGGAGCCCTCAGGGGAGCAGGTTTAAGCCAGCCGTCGGACAT
>NW_006295559.1:6526966-6531835 GCF_000327345.1 Myotis davidii | reverse complement strand
GGGGTTTTACTGATTCCTTTCCTTAGTCCTGTTAATTCCTAACTTCAGGGAAAAATCCTCACCTGGGGGAACAACCTTTCTCGGGGAGGTGATCCTGTTTAAAACACATAGCGTTAAGAAGGGGAGCATATGCCATATACGCCACGTCTCTTGAAACATAAGCTGTGCAGATGTTTCTTCCCTGCAGCGACTGTGTCAAGCAGCAAGGGTAGACCGGCTTCTGGCACCAGAAGTTATTCCTTCATTATATTCAAACTCATATTAGAAAATAATTTCTTATAGGATTACAGTTGACAAACAGGTATTGTCTTCCTTTGGACAAGCAGGATATTCAATAGTTGGGAAGAGAGATTTTTTTTTTTAAAGAAACAACTTTCTTTAGTGGCATAGCTTTCAGCTATTTAGCTGCACTAGTGATTTGTTACCTATATCATTATCTCTATTTTTTCCTTTATTGAATAAGATATTACAAATGTGTCCTTATCCCCCCAATGTCCCCTCATCCCCCAATCCTGCCCTCACCCTCACCCCCTGTTGTCCACATCCATCACTTATGCTTATATGCATGCATACAAGTCCTTTGGTTGATCTTTCTTCCTCACCCCCACCCTCCCCTGCTTTCCCTCCGAGTGTTATCTCTTAATGTTTTAGGATTATATAGTAAGATGTCTAGTAAAATGTCTTGCACTTTATATTTAGTAATCCCACAATTACTAATTACATCAAATTTAATAAATTTCTGTGTCCTATAAATATTACAGCTAATTTTTTATGAAAGTAACATGTGGATGGCAGAGTACAAGTCAACTAGCATTTATTCATTACCAATTATGTGCTCTGACATATGGTTTTGGAAAGGAAATACAGCTCTTAATAAGCTCAAAATACCAATGGAGATAAAAGGTACTCAGGTAATGACTGAGAACAATATTACCCAAGTACTAAAGTATATCACACACCGTGAATTATAAGAGTAGTCAAAGAGGGAAAAGTACCCACTGTGGACTGGCACTAAGACTTTAATTTAGTTAATAGTTTATCTTTCTCACTTCATTTTTAAAATTTCATAAATAAATAGAAAATTAGACTGTTTCTTTTGTATGAAAGCACTTCACAAATTGGAGTTGCATATGTGTATGTGCTCACCTATTTATATTTATAGGAATACTAGAGGCCCGATGTACAAAATTCGTGCAAGGGGCTCAGCTCTCCAAGCCCCAACTGCCTCGGCCCTCGCAGCCCTGGCTGCCTCGGCCCTGGCAGCCCAGCTTCATCCAGAATGGACGACCATCGTGTCAGATGGTCATTCTGCGGTTCTGTCTAATTAGCGTATTAGCTCTTTAGTATATAGATGATTGAAAACTTTTTATTTTTCCCTTGAGTGTAAGGATTTAATTTTTTTAAACCTTTGCCTACAGAGTCTATATGGCAGGTCCTCAATAAGTGAAGACCTACTAAATTGAAGGTTCCTTTAGAGCAGCGACTATCTTATTCATTTATGTAGCATGTGGCTACATGTTTCTGAATGAATCCAAATTGAAGGAATTGATTTTAGTTAATCGCTAAGTTACTATTTTCATCTCATATATTTATGCTTAAATGTTATTCTGTAATAGTGTTACCCTAAAGTAAATTATTTAACTCCTCTGTTCCTCAATTTTTAACTTTTTACTTTGAAATAATTATAGACTCAGAAGAAGTTGTAAAAATAGTATAGAAGAGTTCGATGTTCCCATCATCCAGATTCCCAAATGATTTCACACAACTATATTATATTATCAAAGCCAGGAAATTCACATTGTGTGTGTGCCTTTTAAATTGGGGCGCGGGGGGAGATTTCAGGGTTCTGTTTTTTCTTCTTTTCTAATACTGACTCTGTCTATTCAGAAAAATGTTAAGGTAAAAGTAAATATTTCATAATATTTACTAAAATGTAAACAATGGCTATAGCGGATGAAATTATAGGAAACTTGAAAGTTATACATTTCTCTAATGTTTTATGTTTGAGGTTTTATTCCTTTTTCTCTTTTATTTTTCAAAACATCATGTTTTATTTTTATCATCAGAAAACTAAGCAATTATGAAAGAAAACAAAAACAATTTTAAGTGATAAACCTTCCAGGAATTTGTGTGTTTAGCCAGTAAAGGGTTACTAAAGGTTATGGCAAACAAAAGCATGTTACTCAATTTTCCAATCCCTATTTTCCATTTATTTATATGTAAAATATTTGAAACATGTTCAAGCGTGTATTTCAGCAGTGCAACTCACTTCCTGAAATGTTTAAAAGAAATTCAGTTTTCTTGGAAAATACTGTTAATTTTCTAAATATAAATCTTACTCACCTGGCAGAGAAGTGTGTAAAATTTTGGAGTTCTGTGTGCGTATTAAAAGACAAATATTCATTAGAAAGAGATAAACCATAGATACTTCATCTGCATTCATTTATTAGTAGTCAGATGTATTTAAAATAATTATATATACCTTTTGGAACTCATCTGCCTTGCAATCTGTTTATATTAATTAACTTCTCTAGAAAAAAATGATTTGATATGAAAAACAAAACATATTTTAACAGCTTTTTATTTTTAATTTTTCCCATTGTCTCTAAAATGTCAGTGTAGTTGGAGAAAAGCATAATTATAAATTTTAATTTCATTCCTAGAAAAGACATAGGGATTGGGTTTTTTCAACCTTTTTGCTTGACAGAATATTTTTAAAATCCTCCTTATTAAATGCTCTTTGGCAGTACAGTCAGGTTTTGAACTGTAGATTCTAGTGCTGTGTAATTCCTTCTGCACTGTGCTGCTGCTCCTCTCCGCCGGCACTGCTTAGCTTCAGTGATCTAGCCCTCTTCACTTCCTACTTCTCATTTCTTTATATGTCTCCTGATGCTGAAAACTTGATTGTTCATATTCTAGAATCCATGAACCCCTTATGACTTCATTTGACTTCTTATCCTGCCTGGCCCATATATGGCATGATCAACCATTTAAAAAATTGCCCTTTGTTATTTTAATTGAATTATTACTTACTGACTGTGGATGTGTACAAGTAATATAAGCATTATAAAGTTTCCTGTCCTTAGATAAGTTGTTATTCCAGAATCCTCTCACCTTTTGACTTGACACAACCTGCAATGCTGAGCTTGAGCCATTCTATTTTTGCTACAGAATAATCATAGTCAGGAAGACAGATTAACTGCTATATAGTTTCATCTGATCTGTCAATTCACCTCTTAGTAAAAGCTGTGATTTTTAAAAATGGCTTTTTTACATCTTTTCCATTCTTTCTCAAGCCACCAAATTGCCTATCTTATCCATATTCCCACTCTCAGCATATGGTGTTGCTTTCCATTCTTTCTCAAGCCACCAAATTGCCTATCCTATCCATATTCCCACTCTCGGCATATGGTGTTGCTTTACATGTACTTGACTCATTTTGTCTTTTTAGTCACTTTCTGGGGATTATATGCACCTTGAAGTTCATTTCAGCCCTCTGTGTAATTTCTCTTTCATGAAATTAATAGGTGACATTTTTCTAGAGGCTCATTGTTAAGAAAAATTGTTACCCTTGAGCAGCTGGTTTGTTTTTAATCTACATACACTATAAACATTGTGGCTGATCATACTTCACACTTTATTTTATGCATAGAAAACTCAGCAAATATTACTACCTGCACTAACAATTTTATTTGACTTAAGGCATTTAATTTTATGTAATAACCTTACTCCTAGTTTCTATTATCTTGCCCTAGCCAGTTTGCCTCAGTGGATAGAGTGTCGGCCTGCCAACTGAAGTGTCCCGGGTACAACTCCAGTCAAGGGCACGTACCTTGGTTGCAGGCTCCTCCCTGGCCCAGGCCCTGGTCAGGGTGCATGCAGAAGGCAACCAATTGATGTGTTTCTTTCTCTTCAATGTTTCTGTCTGTCTTTCCCTCTCTCTCCCACTCTAAGAATCAATGGAAGAATGTCCTCAGATGAGGATTTTTAAAAAAATGCAATTCCTATCATGTCAGTTCTCTGTATAGAATACTCCAATGGAGGTTTCCTTTCCTATACCCCATCCCTCCCTCCTCAATCCCTTGAAGTAACTACAGCTGTTGCTATTAGTTTGGTGTATATCCTTTCAACTTGAGTATTCATTTATAACCTTTTTTATTTAAACAAAAATACTATACTATACAGTCCTGGCGGATAGCTCAAGTGGTTAGAGCAACATTCTGACAATCAAGATTGCAGGTTCCATTTCCAGTCAGGGCACATACAACAAGTAACCAATGAACCTGGCTGGCATGGCTCAGTGGTTGAGTGTTGACCTATGAGCCAGGGGGTCATGGTTTGATTCCCAGCCAGGGCACATGCCCAGGTTGTGGCCTCGATCCCCAGTGTGAGACATGCAGGAGGCAGCCAGTCAACGATTCTCTCTCATCATTGATGCTTCTATCTCTCGCCTTCTCCCTTCCTTTCTGAAATCAATAAAAATATATTTTAAAAAAGAAATAATCAATGAATGCATAAATGAGTGGAACAACAAATTGATGTCTCTCTTTCTCTCTCCCCTCCCTCCCTTCCTTCTCTCTCTCTCTCTAAAAAAAATACTATACATGTTGTTTTGCAAAATGCTTTTCTTCCTGTATTTACAGCTAAATGTCCTGTGTTCTTAGCATAAAAATATATATTCCCTTGCCCTGACTGGTTTGGCTCAGTGGATGGAGCATCGACCTGTGGACTGAAGGTTCGATTCCGGTCAAGGGCATGTACCTTGGTTGTGGGCACATTCCCAGTGGGGAGTGTGCAGAAGGCAGCTGATTGATGTTTCTCTCTCATCAATGTTTCTAACTCTCTATCCCTCTCCCTTCCTCTCTGTAA
>NW_006295559.1:6521021-6526795 GCF_000327345.1 Myotis davidii | reverse complement strand
ATATATGTATATATATTCCCTTGAAACTTATCGTTCCAAAGTAGAATGAAGAAAATTTTGTTTTATTGATTCCAAATTACATGACTGTTATTTTGCTCTATGTTGCTATATAATGGTAGATTTTGTATACATAAAACAAACAGCATCTTTTATAACAATTATATTTTTGTATTTATACCATGAAATAACCTATTTTAAAAATTACTATTGCCATAAGATTCTAATATTTGTTATGTATTGAGATTCATCACCAGACAAACTCTTAATTACATATGGCATTTATAAGTAACTAGAGGCCCGTTGCACAAAGATTCGCACAGTAGGCCTTCCTTCCCCTAGTTGCCGGCACTGGTTTCCCTCCGGCACCCAGGACCCAGTCCTTTGGTCCGGCCGCAGTGGAGAAGCAAAGCCTCGAAGTTTCTCCGCTCCAGCCGCAGTGGAGAAGCCAAGCCTCTTCAGTCTTTAGTCTTCAGTCTTCGCTCCATGCCTGCATATGCAGATTAACCCGCCATCTTTGTTGGGTTAATTTGCATACTCATCCTGATTGGCTGGTGGGTGTAGCCAAGTGATGACCAATTTACATATTTCTCTTTTATTAGTGTAGATTATTAGAATTTCTTCTTTACAACAGTTATTCCCAATTGGGAAGTTTCAACTGTTTTTGCCTCCACTGATTAGGAGAAATACTAAGGCTGTGTAAAGTAAAATGCTGGAGAACCAATGGCCAGTAGTGGAATCAGAAGACTTGGGTCTGAGCATGGGTTTGACATGCTTGCAAGGCTAATTAGTTGATAAATGATATGCACCACTGTGGGTAAAGACTATGAACTATAGTCTTAGCTTTGCTTTTGATGAAAAATATGATTTTTAATGTATTCTGTTTCACTTTCTTTTTGGTATAGCAAAGGTGGAAATTTATTGAAGAACAAGTACAGACTCCTACGTGGGGAGGGGGAAAGAGCCCCCCACTTATTTTCTTATTTTAGTTGTTTTCAATTGAATATGTCCAAATAGTTTTCTTTTTCATTATAGTCTCGAGTTATAGCTGTCCTGGACTGGGAGCTGTCAACCATTGGTCATCCTTTGTCAGATTTAGCTCATCTATCCTTGTTCTACGTTTGGCCCAGGACACTTCCAATATTAAATCAAGGCTATTTTCAAGAAAACATAGGTATGAAAACATAATGATACTTAAATTGCTATTAATATAAAATTATCTTTATTATTCCTCATAACTTAAAAATAGGATTATATTACAATTTTAGATAAATAGCTTTTAGTTGTTTTTGAAATGTTTCTAAATCATTTTATTCTTTATTGATTTTTCTGAATATAGCAGTCTACTTTTAGTAATTTATGACAATGTGTAATCCTTTGTATGTGGTATTCTTTTGAAAATCAGTATTTTGAACATGCTTTGTTACATGGACTAATGGTAATTTTATAAACATATGCAATATTACTACATTTTGAAATATTCACCATGAGATTTTTATTAAAGTTTACAATGCGTGCTGTTTTTATAGGGATACCATCAATGGAAGAACTAATTTCAATATATTGCCACTGCAGGGGAATTAATTCTATTCTTCCTAATTGGAATTTCTTTCTTGCTCTTGAATGTTTTAAAATGGCTGGAATAGCACAGGTAATTAATTGTTTTTAACATGTTTCACCATTATTTATTAATGTACTATTGACAGCATTTTCTGGTCTTCAAGGGTTTTATACTTTTTATGCTTAGACCATTGGCTTTTCATAATGACAAATACCAAACATTAATAAAATATAACTCCAGAATTAATAGAATAGCAATTTGGAGGGAAAAAGTTGAGTAACAAAATGTGTTATCACTTTTTGGTATAATAAACTTACAAGGTGGAGGAAGGGAGAGAGACATAATAACAAAAAGAGAAAAGTTTGTGAGAATTGGCTATTTCCTGAATATCCAATGTAGGAAAGGGCTAAACTATTTTAATGATATCTGCTTCACACTATAAACCAGGGGTGATGATGAGGAAAGAATTAAGTTTGAGCTTTCCAAAGTCTGGCATAGTACCTATCATATAGGAGCCTCTTAATATATATTTTTGAGTGAATAGATGACTAAGTTTTTCTATTTTCTAATAATGTCATATTTATATGATTAATTGAGCATAAATTCAGATTTTTAAAATTATAGCTTGATCTAAAGAAATGCAATCTTTATTATCATTCAGTTTCCATGTATTTTGAATATTGAAGGTTTATTTAAGAAATTGAAATACTTCATCAATGCCAACAGGCTAGGGAACTGGAGAAAGAAAAGGTAAATGAGATTTGAGAAACAAGAAAAAAATGGGAAAAGAAGGATGAAGGACAAGTATGGTTATATCTCTCTATCCTTCAGAGTTCATGCTATCCGCAACCAACTGAAATTGTCTTCAAGGAAATAGTTGTGTTACATCTCATCCTGTATTTTGTAATCATACTAATCATATTAGTTAATCAAGTTGGATGGGTTTCTCAAAACAGAGTTTATGCTGTTTCTATATCTGTCAGTTTCCATAAATCAGATACCAGATGGACTTTGAATTTAAAATGGATTTTCATTTCAAATAAAAGTTTGACATGTTATGATTGATATTAATATGTCATAAATTATATACAGGATGGGGCAAAAGTAGATTTACAGTTCATATGGAAAATAATACAATAATCTATAATAATAAAAGCATAATATGCTAACTACACCAGACAGCCAAACGACCTTTCAGACATCATTCTGGATGTCTTTCTGGATGAAGTTACCATGGCAGGGGCCAAGGCAGAAGCAGTTAGGGGTGATTAGGTAGGCAGACAAAGTGGTTAGGGGCAATCAGGCAGGCAGACAGGTGAACAATTAGGGGCAGTCAGGCAGGCAGGCGAACAGTTAGGGGTGATCAGGCAGGCAGAGTGGTTAGGGGTGATCAGGAAGGCAGAGGCAGTTAGGAGCGATTAGGCAGGCAGAGTGGTTAGGGGTGATCAGGCAGACAGGCAGAGGCAGTTAGAGGTGATCAGGTAGGCAGGCAGGCAATCAATAAGAGGCAATCAGGCAGGCAGGCAGAGTGGTTAGGGGTGATCAGGTAGGCAGAGGGGTTGGGGTGATTAGGCAGGCAGACAGACTCGATTGCTCACTATGACATGTGCTAACCACCAAGGGGTGGCATGGAACATGGCAGGCATCGGCGATGCTTGGTTGGCCCAGAGGCCCATGATGCACCCCAGCCCATGGTGTCTGGCTGTGCTCATCGCATCTCCGTGTGGGGACTTGAGCACCATGACTCAGGTGGAGGAGGGCATCCGGAGGCCCAGGTGCTGTCCAGGGTCCAGAGATCAGCTGAGACCTACCCTTCCACGCCAAATGCTCACGCTTTGATTGCCAGCCAGGCCTAGGGACCTCACCCGTGCATGAATTTTGTGCATTGGGCCTCTAGTTTCATTATAACTATAAATGTGAAATTGGAAATAATGGAGAAACTGTTAGTGTTTTATTACATAAAGAATTATATACTTCCCAGCCAGGGTGGCTCAGTGGTTGAGCGTCGACCTATGAATCACAAGGTCACAGTTAGATTCCTCTAGTCAGGGCACATGCCCAGGTTTCTAGGCTCAATCCCCAGTATGGGGTATGCAGGAAGCAGCCAACAGATGATTCTCCCTCATCATTGATTTCTCTCTCTCTTTCTCCCTTTCCCTTCCTCTCCTAAATCGATTCTAAAAATGTACTTATTTTTAAAATATAAGAATTATATAAAAAATAAAGTAATGAAATTCAGTTAACTATGTTTTGGTGGGGAGAGGAGAGTATTATGTTGGAAACACAGAACATGGAGAATTAAGAAAGAAAAAACTGGTTAGCATTCAGCTAACACTGTTCAAAGGAGGTATAGGGGTCCCAAAAATTATATAAAATATTCTTAGAGGTCATCTCATTGCCTTCTTTTCAGTTTTATAGTTTTCATTTTGTTTTGGTTTCTTTTGGTTTTTCTCCCACTATGAAGGGAAAGCACTGACTTTTAGAAGTAATATAACTTGCCAATTTTGTACCTTTGGTAACTGCTGAGCTCATTTTCAAGTTTGGTTTGATTCCCAGTTTCAATCTATTAGTGTAAGAGTGTATTAACCACATGATACAAGTATGGCTCTTTAATTTAAGTGTGGGGGGGGGGAGTAATAATTATTCCTTTATGTAAATTAATAGAAATGATAATATCATTTATATCTTGGTATCTTGTGAGTGTAGTGACTCACATAGCTGGGAAACTGCAAAGACTGGATAGCTGAATAGTACTTTTCAATGATTTTAATTGCTCTGTGTTAATTTACTTTTAGGGAATATATAGTAGATATCTTCTGGGGAATAGCGCATCTGAGAATAGCTCTCAGTTTGCCAATTTTGTGCAACCTCTGGCAGAAACTGGATTACAACTCTCAAAAAGGTAAGCAAAATAGATTTCCCTGGATAACCCAAACTAGAACCTTTATTAGGTATGTGAACGTTATAAACTTTATCAGGACAGGGATTGTTTTTATTTCTTACACCAGGATTGCTGCTTCCAATCACAATAGTTTGCTTGGTAAATGTCTTATCTGCCTGAAAATAAATTGACTTCAAATATAAAGAAAATACCCATATTTATGATTAAAAGTATTTTTGACAACTTGAGTATATAAACTTTTAATAGTAAAGATAAAACTCTCAAATGTTTCCTTCTAATATTTGTTACTTACATGTACTTATTTAAAATTATAAATTATATAAGGTGATTTGTTAAATTTAGAAATGCTGCTCTCTCCCACTATCACATGCCATGAAGTTGTATTCAGACATTTTGTAAGGGTCTTTGAAACCCATGTCTCCATCAGTGGAGCACTTTTTGAGGCATTTAATACACTTTGCCAGTCACACTCCCATCTAAGCGGTGTGATATATGGCACTTACAAACTCGTTGATGGTGCTGTCCCTGGAAATTCTGCCCAGGCCACAATGTACTAAAGTACTTAAGGTGCAAGTTAGGATCATTTTATTTTCACACTTCACTTCATGGGTGGATATTCATGATTTCCACAACATAACAACCAACTGTGTTGCACTTCATACACATCCTTAAAGGTCTTGTTTATAATGACAACCAACAGTTATTTGTGAGGCATATACTAAGAGGAATTACTAAATTTGTGTTCAGTTCCTTTGGTTTCTTCCCCCCTCTATTATTGATTGAGGTCATGCCAGGCTTATGTTTTCCCCAAAAATGTTTAAGCATAAAGTTTGATGTGTACAATAAAGTGATTCTGCATTCACCCCATAACATGAAAGACTTAAAACATTACAAAATATGGCAACTCCTGCCCTGGCAGGGTGGCTCAATTGGTTGGAGCATCATCCCGAACACCAAAATGTCTCAGGTTAGACTCCAGTCAGGGCACATATCTAGGTTTTAGGTTCAACCCCTGGTCCAGACTCAAACAGGAGGCAACCAATCAATGTTTCACTGTTTCTTTCTCTCTCTCAAAAATCAATAAAAACATATCCTCTAGTGAGAATTAGGTATATATATATATATATATATGTGTGTGTGTGTGTGTGTGTGTGTATGTGTATATGTATATGTATATACTAGGGGCCCGGTGCACGAAATTCATGCACTCGGGGGGGGGGGAGTGTCCCTCAGCCCAGCCTGCCCCCTCTCACATACTGGGAGCCCTCAGGCGTTGACCCCCATCACCCTCCAATCGCAGGATCGGCCCCTTGC
>NW_006295559.1:6512988-6520109 GCF_000327345.1 Myotis davidii | reverse complement strand
CCCTTTCGCCTCCCTGCATTGTGCCTACATATGCAAATTAACCGCCATCTTTGTTGGCAGTTAACTGCCATCTTAGTTGGCAGTTAATTTGCATATCACCCTGATTAGCCAATGAAAAGGGTAGCGGTCATATGCCAATTACCATATTTCTCTTTTATTAGTGTAGATAAACTACTGAGTGCTATTTTGGGGGAACTATGGAAGACCACATTATACTCAGAAATGTAATAATTTGGGATATCTTTGTAACTTTTTTTTTTTTACACAGAACCTTCAGAACTACACTATCCCAGATTGATACCACCCGAGAGTTGTTTGTACAGACCAGGAGAGGCCAGGAAATTCTTACGAGGGTGAAGCATTTCATGAAACAGTACATCCTTCCAGCTGAAAAGGTAAGTATTGTGTGAACAGAATGTATTTGTGCTCAAGAACTATGGAAGTACTTCTGTTATCTCTGCTAAAAGTACCATGGTATCTTATCTTTGCAGTCAGTCCTTAATTAGATACTTCTCCTAGCCTTAGCACTGACCTGCTACAGACCTGATCCTGAAAAATTCCAAGCTTCTAAAATATGCCAAGGGCATGCTACAGATCAATCTGTGGAATAAAAAATAAGCTAAAAGAAATTAACTTTTTTTGTAAAGTTGACATTCCTAGTACATTAAAGTAAAACACTACCTTGGGACCTTAGGAACCTTTGCCCAAGGCAGTGACTTAGAGCTTTTATTTATTTATTTTTTTAAGTGAACCCCTTTGAGAACTAAGAACTGTAGAGGGAATGAGATAGGCATATCCAGAAAAAATTGCATATTATTTCAAGCTTTCACAAATACTATCACATGCTACTACTTTAAGGTATTAAATTTCAGTCAGTTCACTGAGGGTGAAGAAGTGACATGATATGTTCATTCATTCAGTTAATAACTAATTATCAGGAGTCTAATAATGTGTTAGGCACCTAGAGAGCCATTGAAAGTAAAAGAGAGAACAAGACAGGGCTTATCCTTTAGCATAAAAGAAAGATTAAATAAGAGATGATAAATGCTATGAAGAAAAGAGAAAAGTTATTATGAAAAATGTAAGACAGATGGGGTGGGGTATGTGTGTGGGTAGAACAATGCTATAGAAATTGTAAGGATTTGATTCTAGCCCACTTCTGCCACAAGTTAGGGGTCTTGGGCACATAACAGTCTTAGAGCTCAAGTTCTTCATTTACAATGTGAATAGGTATGACTAGATGTACAGTAAATTCCCATTTTAATCTTCTATGATTCCAAGAGGTCTAGAGCCAGACTAGCAAAATCAAATGGGAAACTGAAAATGGCTGAAATTCTTTCAACAAAAATTTCAGTCAATATGTGCTTATAGGGCAGTTAGTGTTACTGCTTGAATTGTATGAATAATTATATTTTTAGTGAAGATCTGGCATGAGATTAACCTTGCTCACAGAATGGGATACAGTGTTTTAAAGAAAATACTACTTAAATATGAGGAAATTCTAAAATAGCCAACTCTTATATGTGTTCAGTGATCAGGCATCAGGCATGTTTTCTTTCTTCTTTCTCCCCTAAACTCTTTTTCATACTTTAAGAACTAAAGGAAGCTTCTTCGTAACAAGGTATTTTAATTCTGCCTCTTACTGTATTACAAATAGACTTTGAAATCTCTAAATGGATAGACTTTAGAACAGGAAGTATTAAATAACACAAGTTTTTAAATAATTATCAACACTGGCATAATTTCTCAGAACTGTAGTATCATAAAGAGGTAGTCAAAAATGAGGAATTTGTAAAGGTACTACATAATATATTTCTTATCAAACACAATAGCATTGGCTATTTCTATAGCAATATGAGGGATGGAAATAATAAACAACCCTAAACAGGAAATTTAACCGACTTTCTGACAGAAATAGCAAGAGCTATTCATTCTGGTGCCTTTGAAAGAGCCATTCTGTGTCTTCTTGACGTTTTCACTAAATATAGCAGTACTTTAGACCAGTGATTTTCAACCTTTTCCACCTCGTGGCACACATAAACTAATAAATAATATTCTGCATATACAAAAAATATATTTCTTGCCTATCTGACAAAAAAATAGGTATAATTTTTATTCATTCACACCAGATGGCTGTTGTTGTATTGGCTGTTGTCATTTCTTTTTCTTTTTTTTAAAATATGGGACACTTCATGAATTAGCATGTCATCCTTGTGCAGGTGTTGTCATTTCTTTATTTAACAATCTAAGGCAGTGGTTCTCAACCTTCCTAATGCCGCGACCCTTTAATACAGTTCCTCATGTTGTGGTGACCCCCAATTTCATTGTTACAAATTGAACATAAAGCATAGTGATTAATCACAAAAACAATATGTAATTATATACGTGTTTTCCAATGGTCTTGGAAACCCCTGTGAAAGGGTCGTTCGACCCCCAAAGGGGTCGCGACCCACAGGTTGAGAACCGCTGATAAGGGAAAAGAGATCAGTGCCCCTAACTAAATAGTCAGGTATTGCATGTTTTAAAAATTCTTGCAGCACACCAGTTGAAAATCACTGTTCTAGATTAACCATGTTTCAATTAAAGGACCATTGTAGTGTATTACTTATATGATTATAAATTGGTGGGAAATTTTTAGCAAATAATTTTGTAATATTGACTTTTGACAATGTTCATAGCCAATAATCCAGGGAAGTAATTCTACTAGCCCAAGTGTAGAAAAGAAAATAGGTACAGAGATGCTGTGATAGAAAAATATTAAAGAATGACATTATAGTCCAAGATTTTATTTCATCTTGATTCTTTTAGTTGCACAAACTAGAGATTACTGTTACTGCTTTATGTGTCTATTACTCATGTAATTATCACTTCATTTACTATTTATTCCTTCTTGCAACTCAGATGTTTCTTCTAGGATGAAGTTCCTTTAATGAGAATCTTCTAATAAGCTTTTATCTTTCTTTTTTCCTACTTTTTCTTTTTTTCCCAGGAGAGGGAAGTACTATATTATATTCATCTCTTCTATCTCTCTATACCTCTATGTCTCTATCTCTCTGTTTCTTTATTTCTAATGCCTTTATTTTTCCCTACTTCTTGAAAGATCATTTTATTGGATATAGAATTCTAGACTGCCAGTTATTTCTCTCAGAAATTGATGATGATATCCCACTGATATCTATCCTCATTTTTTGCTCTGGGAAGTCAGCTCTCAGTCTTAATTGTTTAATTATCTGTAATCGTCTTCCTTTCAGAGCCTTTCTTTAACTTTGATGTTCTGCACCTAATGGTGCTCTGGCTTCATTGTGCTTTTTCAATTTGAGGGTTGGTATCTTATCAGTTCTGAAAACTTCTTAGGTATAATTTCTTCCAACATCCCATCTCTCCTGATTCTTTTCATCTACTACTACAATTAGATTTACGTGAGACTTCTGTGTACATCATATCCCTTAACCACTCATATTTTCCTTTTACTGAATTTCTATGCTTCATTCAAGAAAGGAGGAATTTCCACAGGTCCCTCTTTTTTCTTTTTAATATATTTTACTGATTCTTTACAGAGAGGAAGGGAGAAGGATAGAGAGTTAGAAACATCGATGAGAGAGAAACATCGATCAGCTGCCTCCTGCACACTCCCCACTGGGTATGTGCCTGCAACCAAGGTACATACCCTTGACCAGAATCGAAGCTGGGACCCCTGAGTCCGCAGGCCGACACTCTATCCACTGAGCCAAACTGGTTAGAGCATCAGGTCCCTCTTTTGATTTGTCTTTTCAGCTGTATCTAATCTTACTTTCTAGCAATCCATAGAGCAGTGGCTTTCAAAATGGGATTGTCACAATTGCCTGGAAAAATAGTAAAGAGTATAGAAACTCCAGGCTCACTGAAGTAAGGTAGACCTATGCCCTTGCATTTTTACCAAGTTCCCCAAGTGATTCTGAAGCCCAACAAAGTTTGAGAACCACTGCCAAAAGTTTCCAAGTTTAAGGAATATGGTTTAGCTTTTCCTCAAAATACATTCAGTTCTTTTTCAAATTTGTCTGACCTATTTTGATAATCTTTTGTCATATTTTTAATTCCTTCCTTTATTCTTAAAATTTATTAGACACAAATATTTTATATCCTATTTCAGATCATTCTTCTACCTATAGTCTTTGGGGAGTGTTTCTGTTTTGTTGAACTATTGTTTTTGCTAATTCTTGCTAATGGTGGCTTATTTCCTACAGTGTTTGGTAATTTTTCATTTTAAACTCACATTCTTTGAAATGGAATTTTATCTGCTGGGATCATTTAAGGCTTTGTTTAAAGCTTTCCTCCAGAGAGGATTTGCTTTTGATTCTGCCAGCTCCTTGCAAGCACAGTCACCAGGAACACTGTAGACTTCATTTCAGCTTGAGATTTTAGGGCCCCACAGGTCTCTGAATTCAGATCCCAAACTTGGGTGAAGACAGGCTTCAAGCTAGAAATGTTTCTATTTTTCTATTCCATCTTATATCTGGCTTATTCCCCGTGGTTTACGTCTGAGGGGTGGGTGTGTTTTTTCCACTAAGGTTTTGTCCCTTAGGTACCCCTGCTTTGGTGAAGGGAAGAGATGACCTCTGATCCGCCCTCTTTCCATTTTTGGGGCATTTGGCTTTTTCTCCTGACCCTGCCTCTATGGCTCATTAAAGACTAGGGTCCAGCCCTAGGCACTTGTGCTCAGTGGATAAAGGCTCAGCCCACAGACTGAAGGGTGTTGGGTTGGATCCCAGTCAACTGTTGCAGGCTCGATCCCCAGCCCTGCTCCAGACACAACCAATCAATGTGTCTCTCACATTGATGTTTCTCTCTCTCGGTCTCTCCCCCTCCCTTTCTCTCGCTCTAAAAATCAATGGAAAAATATCCTCGGGTGAGGATTAACAAAAGTAAAACTAATAAGGTCCAGACTAATGTGGATCAGCCTACATCCCCCAGACAAACTTGGCTCTAGTGCTCACTCTCAAAGAGTCAGGCTTTATTCCTGGCCTCTGAGCTGTTTTCTTAATTTCCTTCCAGCACAGCTGTGCATTACTAAATGTATTTTTTAAATTACTTTAAGTATTTTACCTGATATTTTCAGTTGTACTACCCTGGGAGGGGTTTCTGACCATTTAGTGTGCCATATTGCTGAATGAAACATTCACACTTTAGTGTAACTTCTTGGGAGTCTATTATCTACTATTGAGGAAGCATAATTTGTGAGCAGCAAGGCTCTAGAATATTTTATACTTCTGTGTCTGGTTTTAGAAAGAAATATTGATTTAACTGCAGCTGAAAAAGCTGCTTCACCTAAATATGTTTTCATTGGATAGTAACAGTTTGTGGCATTATTTACTTTGTATTAACTTTAGCTAATTAACTTTTTATTTTCATTACTTTAAGGAGGTAATTGAGTTTTATGTTCAAAAGGAAAATTCAGTAGACAAGTGGAAAAAACCTCCAATAATTGATAAACTCAAGGTAAGAAAAATAAGAAAACCTTTAACATTGGAAAATTTACATGGAGATGTTTTTTAAGACCTCAGTTTGTTGTTGCTGTTATATATGTAGAGGATAATTATATCAATAACGTTTTTAAAAGGAAGTTAAAAATAGCATCTGTAATATACAAATTAGGTTGCATAGTGTTGTATATATGGTATATGGTGAAGATGTAGATATTTAAACAAAAAATACCATCAACACTACTCACTGCCACCTGTCACTAAATTGAGACTGAAGTCCAGGCAGGATATTTACCTTACATGGATTTAATTTCATGTTTTCAAATCCTAAGAGCAACACATGTTAAAAATCACAATGCAAAAAGAAAACAGTTACTTGGCATAATTATATTCAAGCATGGGAGCTTTTATAGTAGCTATGATTCAATAAGAAGGACTCAAACAAATTTAAATTTTCAGCCAAATCCAAGGAGGCTTGGAAGAAAAGTCATTTCTTTAACAGTTTAGTGATTCATGATGAATTAGTAACTACTTGTTTTTGCACACTAGGATAGAATGAAATAACTTCATGTTTTTAAATTTCAAAAAGCATAAATACTAATATATATATATTTTAAAAACACCTATTTTTGGTCATGGCAAATTATGATCACTCTGGCATATCCATCTCCTCAACAGGAAATGGCCAAAGCAGAGGGCCTCTGGAACTTGTTCCTGCCAGCTGTCAGTGGCCTCAGCCAGGTTGACTATGCCCTGATTGCTGAAGAAACTGGAAAATGCTTTTTCGCTCCAGATGTCTTTAACTGCCAAGCACCAGGTTACTTCATTATTTAAAAACAGACTTTCGCGGATATTCTGAGCAGTGTTTATAATTTCTCTATTTTATGACAAGGAAGTTTTTCCTACAAGAAGTCATTGATTTATAAATTTATCCAGAGTTTTACTTTTAGTTATTTTGATTTAAATATTTAAAAATGAATCTAATGTTCTCAATGTATTACTCTTTTGTTAAACATCATGACATTAAAAGTATTAGTGAATAGAATCTGCTCCCAAAGGGATTGGACTGCAGTTTCCTTACTGGGTATTGGATATTTCTATGGCTATTGGAATGAATAGAGTTCCACATCTTTTGGTTAGCCTCACTATCTTTCCATTTATTCACCAACTATTTATTATATACTGTGTGCCAAGTCCTATTTTAGATCTTGAATATATCAAGGAATAAAATAAAGATTCCTGGGAGGAAACTAAGATGGCGGCATAGATAAACACCGGGAAATTGCTGCCTCCCACAACAATTGAATAATACATCAAAAACACAGAACGGACATCATCCAGAACTACAGGAAGGCTGGCTGAGTGTAAATTCTACAACTAGAAGGAAAGAAAAGCACACTGAGAGCCAGAGGAGCTGCGGAAGTAAAGTGCAGAGGTAGGGGGCTCGCACGCGCGGAAAGGGTCTGGCACCTGAGGACGCGGCTGTCTTTTTGAATCTGGAGGGAGTCACAAGCTCCTGACGGCTCTGAACTCTGGTTCTGGGAAGTCTCTGGGGACCCAGGACTCATACGGGGAGAAACTGGACTGTCTGGCAGCGGGCGATCTTGAGGGCGGCTTTCACTCAGAGGTGCTTGCAGCCGTTACTGGGACACTGAGACGTGC
>NW_006295559.1:6509725-6511123 GCF_000327345.1 Myotis davidii | reverse complement strand
AGAGGGTAATGTGGGGACAAGGACACATACGTAATATCTTAATAAAAAATATATTTTAAAAAAATAAAGATTCCTGCCCTCATAGAGCTGATATTCTAATGGAAGAATGCAAAAATAAGTAATAAATATAGTAAATAAATAAGTTATGTAGTAAGTTTGAAGATTAAAAAGTGCTTTAGTGGGGAAATCTCTGTAGGGTAATAGGGGAGCTCTGGAATGCTGAGAGACAAGGAATATGGATTACAATTTAAAATAGAATGGTTGGGCTAGGCCAGTGGTCAGCAAACTCATTAGTCAACAGAGCCAAATATCAACAGTACAACGATTGAAATTTCTTTTGAGAGCCAAAATTTTTAAACTATATAGGTAAGTACATTGTTATTAACTTAATTAGGGTACTCCTAAAGCTTAGGAAGAGCCACACTCAAGGGGCCAAAGAGCCGCATGTAGTTTGCGAACTGCAGTTTGCCGACCACGGGGCTAGGCCTTATGTAGAAAATGACATTTGATAAAGACTTGTAAGAAGGTGAGAGAGTTAGCCATGCTGATGTCTGGGGGAAGAGTTTTCTTAGCAGAGGGAACAGAATATGCACAGGCTGTAAGGCAATAGTGTAATTGGTATGTTCCAGGAGTAGCCAAGGAGGCCAGTATGGCTGGGAAAAGAATAATAGAAGATATCAGAGAGGAAAGGGCCTTATTTGCATGTGTGGCCTGATAGGGCAGATAAGGGTTTATAACAGTGAAATGGAAGCCATTGGGGATTTGAGTAGAGCAGTGACAAGATGTAACTTAGGTTTTAAAAGGATCACTTTGGCTGCTATGTTGAGAATTAACAAAAGGAGGGAAGGAGAGAAGCAGGGAGTCTGTTGAAATAATCCTACTGAGAGATGATTTGTTCTAGGGTACTAGCAGTGGAAGGGGTAAGGAGTGGAAAGATTCTAAATATAATTAGAAGGCAGAGCCAAGAGGATTTCCTGATTGGATATGGGGAATAAATGGTGGGAGTCAAGAATGCTGCTAAGGACTTTGGCATGAAAATTGAAAGGCTGAGGGAAGGAGGCCAACTTTTCTTTAAAAAGATAATATGGAATGTTATCTGTAGAAGGTGTTTTCAAACCTCGGTTTGCAGAACCACATAAGGAACTTAAAGAAAAAAAAAATCTAGATCAGCTGTTCTCAACCTGTGGGTCGTGACCCTTTGGCAGTCGAACAACCCTTTCACAGGGATCGCCTAAGACCATCCTGCATATCAGATATTTACATGGCGATTCATAACAGTAGCAACATTACAGTTATTAAGTAGCAATGAACATAATTTTATGTTTGGGTCACAACATGAGGAACTGTATTTAAAGGGCAGAAGGTTGAGAACCACTGGCTAAACCATTTTTTTTTTTT
>NW_006295559.1:6499455-6509446 GCF_000327345.1 Myotis davidii | reverse complement strand
GTAAAGAAATCTATTCACAAAGTTTCTAAAGATTAATCTCATTTGTATGAAGCTATTACATCATGCTACATAGGTGGCTTAATTTTGTGGAAAGAGAACTGGTAGTCTTTTGTTTAAAACCTCTTTTACTGTTACTCAATAGTAAGAAATATATTTTATATCATGACTCAATAATATGTAGCATATGTAGTTGTATGTGTCTTCATTGATGAATGGATAGGGGTGGGGGGGAGAGGGAGAGAGATACTGATATATTATTGAAAAAACTTCATGAAACAACTACATGCAGTGCACTCAGATATTTTCCTCTAAGTCTAATCTAATGTATTCTGTTTTGATTTAGTTTAGTATTTACACACTGCTGGCCATATTCCACTAAAATGACTTGAAAACATTGGGTCATAATGTGAAAAATAATGCTATAGAAGACATCCTTTGCAGATGCAGCTCTGCCAGTACTTCTCCATTTGACCTGTGAACTTAATTTTCACTAGGTGGTCATGGACTTTTTTTAGTATTAACATTTCATGAGTCTATCAGTTGTACTATCTAAAGGATATCACCAAACTGCTGACATTTTTAGTTGGCCAGGGACATACACTTTCTTTGATCCAAGTATGCTCAACAACTCTCCTCAGCAAACAAGATGTGTCAAATCAAAAGTAGAAAACCAGACATTTTCTCTTTGCAGTGGAGATATATCTTCAGGAAGGGGTTGGGCATTGTGTTTTGGAGCATTTCCAAAGCAGATAAAAAGGGCATGTAATGGATGCCAGTTAAATACTTTGGGAGGATTCTTAGGTGTAAAAGATTAATTTGTACTCAAGCTACCCGAATTATTTCCCAAGTAGTTATAAAAGCTTATGAGAAACATATGTTATCTTCCAATTTGTCCTTTTTGTTTTGTTTTTTGCCCTTCAATAAGTCATACAATGTTGTATATTGGAATGTTGAAACTAGCACTTTAAATTATAAAGTTGTTATTGGATAACTTGGGGGCATTGGGCTGACTTGGGGGAGGGATTTGTAGAAGTAATTTTTGTAGGCTCTTTTCCCAACCCATAAATGATAGCTTCGTTTAACCAACTTCTTGGAATGAACAGTAATTTTGGAGAGTTTATATCCAATATTTACCTCATTTGAACTATAACAAGAAACATTGAATTGAAAATAAGCAAAGAAAACACTGAGCTACGTTAATTCCAACTCAGAACTCATTTTTTCCCGCAGTCAAAAAGAATTTTCAGTTTGTTAATCTAAAAATCTTTCATTTTTAATATAACTTTGGCTTCGTGAAGAGTGTCTAAACAGAGGAAAAACATATTTTGAGAAACTTATCTTAGACTTAACTCAATTTCATAGGCATTTTAATGACTATCCTTAAAGTCACTGTAAGAGATGATGTTGAAAAATCTTTAAAATCTTCTAAGAAATGAGTATTCAAAGAAAAGGTTTTAGAAATAATTTTTAGAAATTTGATAGGAGTGAAAAATCAAAGAAAGGCATCTGAGCATTTTGCTTGATGGCAAATGTGAAGTTTTTTGTTTTTTTGTTTTACACCTGAGAATGATACTAAATAGTGTTATCATGTACTGAACAGTTCTCTCGGAGGGTTGGAGAGCGTCTTTGAGGTTATCTACTATCATTTTCTCCCCAGAGCAGGGATTCTGTGGGTAGCATTTTTGAGATATGACCTCATACTTTTCTAGATGGTATGGGGTACACAAAAGTAAGAGCAATGTCAACAGTGAAGAGACAATAATTACTATGAGATCAGAAGAAGATATTTCTGACTGGGGAAGCAGAGATTCTTCACAATGCAGGTGGCTCAGAAGCAGAATTTACTTAGCAGTGGTGGGTAGAATTTCACTTGGAGAAGGCCTGGCAGGAACAAACAGGGTGTGTTTGAGGTACTAGTGTCTCTTGTTTGCCAGGAGTGTTGCAATCCCTTTTGGCAGAGCATATTTGCAAGATACGTATCAGGCAAAGGTTAGGCCAGCAAATTGTTTTCCGCCGTCCTAATGGAGTTAGACCTCATGAGAGCCAGATTTCGCGGAGATGAGTGGACAAGTGTCTGTGATCCAGAACAAGTTGAATAAATATGCACTGAATGCCAAGTGCTTGTAACTACTTAGGGCACATCTTCATTGAGGATTACATTCACTAGTGTGCTTCAAAATACTGCTAGTAAACATTTGCTTTAAAAGTATGCATGTCTGCATTATCCATATAAAGTTTGGACTTCATATTAGTAAATTTTAAAATTAGAAACCAATGTTTTTCTTGTTCCGTATAGACACAGGGAACATGGAGCTGCTCCACCTGTATGGAGATGAAAAGCAGAAGCAGCAGTGGCTTGAGCCTCTTCTCCAAGGGAGCATTACCTCCTGCTTCTGTATGACAGGTAAAGCAGATCACTGTTCTCTCTGCAATCACTCCCCCCGGGGTTATGGATGAGCTGAAGAATGTGGGATGTGGCTCTGTGTTTCGGGTAAATTTGCCCGTGATCAGAAAGGTGAATATACAGTTTTAAATTTGGAAATTTAGAACTGTGCAGAATAAAATTACCCTCCCCTTAGGTAGGACACCAGATGATGTTTTCTGGTAGTTTATAGGCAGAAACAGCAGAGAAAACCTAGTTTCATAATCTTTTGACTTGCATTTCTAAAATTACCACTTATGGATATTTAAGATCTTTTTTGCCCTTGTGAATGGAATATTCCTCTTTGTGATAATTTTATATTGACACTTACAAAATACGTTACTCTGCATAAACCTGGAAAAATAGAACTTTCACCAATGCTGGTCAGATAGCTCAATTTATAATCATGTGGGGGAAATAAAGCTAGAAGCATGTTAATAAAAATAGTTTGGTACTCTTTGTACATAGGAAACAGTAATTAAGAACTCCTAAAGGGACAAAAACATTATCATAATTGAGTTTAGAATTAAACTAAACTTCATCTGGTCATAATTTTGGCCAGATTTTTTTGTCTTCTATAACATTGCATACATTTATAATAGCAACACCGATCTCCATTTAAATCAATAAGAGGCATTTATTGAATACCTGCAGTATGATGCGTTAGCTACAAAGCACTAATTTGAGGTTACAAAATAAGTAGAGGACACAGCCCCATTTCTAAAGGAGCTGAGTCTCTAATTTTAGAAACAGAACATGTGAACTATCTGAAGGACCCATTTAAAAGAGCATGTATTGCCAAGTACAGATTACTGTGAGAGCTGGCCTGTAAATTCTGAAATGCCATGCAGTAAAGCAGCCTTATAAGAGTTTCATGGTAAACTTTCTGCAAACAGTATGTGTTGAGCAGGCTTTAGAGAATGCAAAATAAATAAGTCAGTGAAAGCATTCCTGATGTCAACAGTAAAGAAACAATAATTACTGTAAGATCAGAAGGAGATATTTCTGACTGGGGAAGCAGAGATTCTTCACAATGCAGGTGGCTCAGAAGCAGAATTCACTTAGAAATGATGGGTAGAATTTCCCCTGGAGAAGGCCTGGAAGGAACAAACAGGGTGTGTTTGAGGTACTGGTGTCTCTTGTTTGCCAGGAGTGTTGCAATCACTTTTGGCAGAGCATATTTGCAAGATATGTACCAGGCAAAGGTGGAATTTGCAAGGCATAGTTAGAAATTGTTTAAGATAGTAAACTGCATGGTAAGGAAATCTGGCTTGCAAATATTTAGTACAGACTTCCGTCGTGGGAAGAACAATGCTTTTAATCTACTTCTGATGACTGGAAAAAGAATTGAGTTTTACCTAAAATCATGTATCAATGAGGAAGCCAAGAACACAATTCAGATTGCAAATCCCCACTGTCCTAAATACTTCATTCATTCATTCCTTCTCCAATGCACGGGTACTGAATACCTGTTCTTTGTAGGTTAGGGGAGAACCAGGGTGGCATGGGGGAAGGATAGGAAGATGAAAAAGATAAAGATGCTCTCTGTCCTCGGAGAGTTCACTTTTCCTTATCTAACTCCTTTTGGTAAACCAATGGTATCTGCCTTCCTGTAAATTTCGCCTTTACTTATTTATAGAGCCAGATGTAGCATCCAGCGATGCTACAAATATTGAATGCAGCATCCAACGAGATGGAGACAGCTATGTAGTCAATGGCAAGAAATGGTGGAGCAGTGGTGAGTATTCAGATTGACCCTTTGTGCTCAATGCTGTGCTAAAAGAATTTGAACATAGTTATTGGTTTTCTGATCACAGTTCTTTAATTCTGCCTTAGCATTTTCAAATTTAGAAATAGTTGATAAAAAAAGTAAATTTAAAATAACATCTCAATTAGGTGATGCTTCTTTTAACCCCTTCCCCGGCAGAAACGTGTATACACGTTTTCACAAAATGTTCTTTTTTCAGTCGTCGACGAGTATACTCGGCTAAAAACTTTACCTTCAAAAACCAGCTACATACGTACCATTCTAAATAATTTCATCTAGAAACTTCCTGAGGAAATACTATTCTTAACCACAAAAATGGGAAGAAAAAATAATTACAAACTGTTTTCATAACCAGCATCAAAAATACTATATAGAACCAAAATAAAAAAATTAGTCTGAAAAAGAAACGTTTTTAACAAAAAAATTATTGGGGAAGGGGTTAAGTGCAGAAAGCATCTTTTTCTTTTATAGTTTGTGAAAAATAACATTCATATTAGTGCACAATATTTTTGACCATTGTAATTTCTACCAAAATTAAATTTTAATAGGGACATATCACGTGGACTATAATCCTATCCTAATATATAAAAAACCAGGGGCCATCATGACCAAAACAACCAGACAGAGACCAAACAGCAGGCTGTGTGGGGCAACCAGGCTGGCGGGGAGGGAGAAGGAGGGCAGTTAGGGGCAACCAGCCTGGCAGGCAGAGGCAGTTAGAGGTGATCAGGCTGGCAGGACAGGCAGTTAGGGGCGATCAGGCAGGCAGGCAGGTGAGCAGTTAGGAGCCAGCAGTCCCAGATTGTGAGAAGGATGTCCAACTGCTGGTTTAGGCCTGATCCTGGCAGTCGGACATCCCCCGAAGGGACCTGGATTAGAGAGGGTGCAGGCTGGGCTAAGGGGACCCCCCACCCCTCCATGCACAAATTTCGTGCACCAGGCCTGTAGTAATTTATATATAATTGTTTTTAAAGAAAAAGTATACTTTATGAAAAATAATTTATTGTGGTACATAGTTTTCATTGCTTAAAAATACAAGTGTTTAAGTAAAAAATAAGAATCTTTACACTTAGAAAAATACATTGTTAATCAACTCTCAGTAATAGACTCACATAAATGGATGAACCCTTTAAAAAGTTATAAAAATAACTGATTATAATAATCAGGTATGATTGTCTGAGGGTCGCTTCTAACATATACATGATAAATCTAACGTAAGTCTAATGGGATAACCAGTTTATTACTAAAGAAAGGTGACATATGGAAGCAAATTATGTGTTTAGAAACTTACCAAGAAGGTATTAAAAGGGCCAGAAATGCTTTTAAAGTATTTTTTGTTGTTGTTGATGGTTATTATGAAATCACTTACAAATTAAGAAACAGGAAAAGAGGGATAGATTATATTTTGCTGTATAGTTAATCAAGGATTAAAATTATGCAGGGAAATCATTCTTATATGATTTAAAATAATTATAAATGCCCCTTAATATAAGCCTCTTTATTAATGTTTTAGATGGTCTAACATAGCAAAATGTTTTTATGACTTATGCCTGTTATTACTATTTTCCAATATTGTTCATTGTTATTTTCTTGTTTTATGCATTGATTATTGTGTTTCCTCTTCTTGGTTTCTACCCTCCCCACTTCTTCACCCCAACCTCTTCTTTGTAATAAGTTCCCACCACAGTGTCTTGAGATTTGAATTTTAGAATAATGCAGATGTTTTAGCTGAGGGCGAAGCATCACTCATGTGTATCGAAGCAAGACACAGAGCAGTTTTACATTTAAATGCTGAATGTACTGGTTGGCTCTGTAGGGACTTCAGAATCAAAAGGAACCTCCTCCACATTTTGTCTTTGTCTTCTCCAGGTCCCATATTTCTTGGCCACTCTCATGACGTAGTTTTTAAAAGAGGATCCCATGAAAACATACAGGACTGGGTTGAGGCAGCTGTGAAAGAGTGCGATGCTCTCTGTGATCTGGATGGCGACATCCATGCGTTTGCTCATGTCGCAGTTGGTGATCAGGGAGTAGATGATGTCTATGGCTTGGCAGAACTTGACAATGTTATAAGGCAGCTGAGTGGCAATGAAAACTATAACCACTGCGAGCAGAACTTTGAGGGGTCGAGATTTTTTAATGTTCGGCATCTTGATGAGTGTCCTTGCCGTGATAGAGTAGCACACTCCCATAATAAGAAAGGGTATCACAAATCCGATGCAGATTTCCAGCATTTGAATCCATGCTTTCAGGGATGTTTTTAGGTGGTATGGAAAGATGGGAACGCACCTAGCCTTGTGATTTACAGTATAAAAAACCAGCTGAGGTATGCTCAGCAAGATGGCAGCCATCCAGACACAGACACAGATGAGCCAGCATGGTTTGCCCACTCCTGAGTGACTCGGGGCTCTAGTTACTGCCCAACATCTGTCTAGGCTGATACAAGCCAAAAACTGCATTCCAGAGACAAAGTTGACTGTGTACAAGGCCGAAGTGACTTTGCACATGATTATCCCTAAAACCCACCCATGAACTGCATTAACTGCCCAAAAAGGCAGAGTGAATAGGAGGAGCAAATCTGCCACTGCCAAATTCAAGATGTACACATCTGTTTTGGTCCTCTGCTTCTTGTAATAGGCATAAATCGCCACTACTGTGGAGTTGCCTGCAACTCCAATGATGAAAGCTATTGTGAAGAAGGCAGGCAGGAAAACTTTTGCAAAATTTCTGACCTCCTCTTTTACACAGACCACTTCATACTGACTGTAGTCATGAGTGCCATTTATTTCACTTTCCTCATAATAGTAATCTGTCGATTCATTGTGCTCCAAAGCCATGGCTGCAATCTAAATGGCAAAAAAGAATACAGGATATTCATTTTAATGTTGCTTGCAAGGAAACTTTTTTCTTAATCTAGCATATACTTTGTTCTCTTACTAAAGAAGAGAAGAGATAACATATATGAGCCTGAATCTACCCTTCTTTGAAATCCTTTAATGGAAGCCACATTTGGAGTATATCCCCAAGACTAGTTTTCATCCACAGGCACACCCCATGCTACAGCACACGTACTCATTCTGCTCTTTTATCTCATGGACTATTTCCTGCCCTTCCCTTGGAGGGCCAATTCCTGCTCATTTAACTTGGATGTTACCTCCCCAGAAGACTTTCCTGATCCAGAAGCTACATAGACATATCTCTCAAAAAACTGACCCCATCCTATGGAAAAGATGTGCCTCCCAACTACATTTTCCCTCTATGTCCTAAGTTCCCTATGATGGTAATTAATACCTTATAAAGTGTGTGGCACACAATAGTTGCTCAGTAAATATCTGTCAAATAGATGTTTTACCAGCAGATATAAAGCTGTTATTCTCCTGCCTCACCTCTGTTATTTTACTATTTTGGCTATTAATACCCAGCAATAGTAAGATAAACTTACACGGAATTCACAAGCTTTAAAATGTATTTAATAATGTCTTTCAAGGTTTTTATTAGAGTGCTGAGTTTTGTTTTGCTTTTTTCTTACCCTGTCTGTCTCCCTTTGGTTAGTTTTGTCCTTAGAATCCAAAATATTCTTATAGAATCATGAATGAAAACCTTACTTTCAGAAAAGTGTGATAACTTATGGTACATTTTCAAAAGAATGTTCTTATACTTGCTACCTTTTTGGGGTGAGTAAAACAAAGTAAAGAAGGCCCCCTGAGGACAGCTACCACATAAAAGAACTACTTTTAACAACTTAAAATGATTAATTTTATTTTTACTGTTTTTAAAAAGTTCCAATCTGGAAGATTAGTTTTCATTAATTATTAACACAATGTGAACTTTGTTATTTCCTTCTCTTTTATCACAGAAATCTTGAACCTGATAAGGAACAGTGTGGTCAAATAATATAAGATATTAAGGAAGGTTATTTTAAAATAAGAATTAATCTTATTAAAAATGTGCATAAATAGGAGTAGGAATGAAAATTATTTCCAAAAACGATCCTCTGGCAATAGCATAGAAACATATTTGGATAGCTCTGTAATTATTACAGGAACAAAAAAATTAGCGTTTGTAAAACAAAGCAAAAATAATGGTATAGCAAAACCTGTTTCTCATTAATAAAATTTTATAGGCAATAATGGTATTAAAATAATGCATATTTTCTTCTTGCTATATTTAAGTTTAAAAAATATAACTTTTCAAATAGCTCTTTTTTTTGCACATAAATGTTTAGACTTCTATGCATCAACACTCCTTCTACATAAGTAAATATAAAACATTTTTGAGCTTTCAAAAAAAAAATCATATCCAAGTCAGAATGAGAAAAGAAAAACCAACCTGTTTCAGTGTGCAGAAAGAGAGCAGCAGTCTTGAATGCAGTGCGGAGTGAAATCAAATGACCTTGCTAACTGGGGCTACTTTTGTTTTCACTTTATACCCCGCCTTTATCTTGCATCCAAGAGGGCTTTCCTGAAATTTAACCTCCTGAGCACTTGATCTTTATTTCATGTATAACCATCCTGTGAAACCAAATCCAAGTTCTTAAGTGTCCTACGACACAAACCTGGAAGAATTTCAGCTTGTTTCAACAACTACAGACCTTTCAAAGTTTCCACTTAGCTGAAGGCAACCAGAAAGTGCCTGTGGCTTAGGAACTGGCTGCCAAGTCAAAAGAACTCACCCAAGAGCATCCAGGCAGCTAAGGAGCACTGTGGGTAGCATCAGAGAAATGCTCTCTAAAGTTACCTTGTCTAGGAAAGAAAACAAATTGTTTTTCACCCAGAAAATTATCTGTTTGAAGACTAAATTAGAAGTAATCGTTAGGCATATCTAGGAGTTAATATTTTTGTGCCACATTAGTATTTTCCTTAAGCTGCGAGACTCGTCTTTGCTTCACAGTTCCTCTATCCTTGATCCCAAAGTATGCCTTTCCCCATGACCTTAAACTCTTTTGCCTTCTTGTAACCTTTTTCTTTAAAGACCGGCATCCCCTCCTATGTCTTAGTCAGTTGTTTATTTTTCTGATTCCAAACAAATGAAAATTAGAGAAAGAAATGTATGCAGATTTAGCCTTTCTGGTTTACTCCAAGTTGACTCTCCTCATATTTACATAACAGTTCTCTTGTTTATTACATATTCATGCAAGGCTAGGCTTAGTCTCCACCTGCAGAAGTTATTTCAGACCCAGGTCATTTTTTCTCCAAGCAAATCAATTCACAGAAAATAGGGTCTGGGTCATGGGGCCTTTGTCTTCCTTCCCCTCACCGCAGTACACATGTGAGGGTACAGCCGGATTCTTCCCCTGTTCCCCACCCGTCTTTGAGGAAGAGTCACTTGCAGGCAGCTAAACCAGTACTCTAGGGAAAAGATTGCCTGGATTGGTGGTGTTTGTCATCTTTCAGTGCAAATGCTTCTACAATGGCCAATTTTAAGCCACCAGTGTGAAGCCACTGAAAGCAAAATTGCTAAGAGGCTGGCAGAATGGGCTCTCCTGAGCGGGCTCCAGCACACTCCTCCCAAAGAAGGCACCTCTTCTGCTTACCAACCCGATCCTTACTCCAGCCTCTTGCTGCCTTCAGAAGGACACTGCTCTTACTGTCCTCCCTATCCCTGCTCTGGACTCTCTGTTCTTTCCCTTCTCTTAACTCTTGTTCTTCACCTGATATATATGGGGCAGGAGGAAATAATGAGCAACCTTCCTCTAAGTTCTTAAAGTGGCCTACAAAATCCCGCCATCCCGCATTGCCTCTCTGACCTTATTCCATAGGACTTGCCCCTTTGCCTGCTTGTTCTGCCACACACCCCTACTC
>NW_006295559.1:6492839-6498842 GCF_000327345.1 Myotis davidii | reverse complement strand
GTGAAGGGGTTTTATTCCCTCCCTAACTTCAGGGGAAAATCTCTACCTGGGGAAACAACCTTTCTTGGAGAGGTGACCTTGGTTAAAACACATAGTGCCAAGAAGGTGAGCAAACATATTAAGAACAGTATGCCATATACGCCAGGTCCCTTGAAACATATGCTGTACAGATGTTTCTTCCCTGCAGCAACTGTGTCAAGCAGCAAGGATGGACCAGCTCCCGGCAAGCATTTTTATTTAATAAATAATCCTACCTTTCCTTCTGATTATTACCCCGTTTTGCTTGCCCTGGTTGCTGTACTTCATTTAAAAATTTTTTTTCAATTAGAGTTGACATGGATTATATTAGTTTCATGTGTACAGCATAGTGGTTAGACATTTATACAACTTAGAGGTGATCCCTCGGTAAGTCTAGTATCCGCCATACACTAGACATAGTTATTACAGTATTATTGACTGAGGAAGGGCTCAACAAAGGAACAACAGTGCCTGCCCATATCTCAGACCTAGAGAGTGCTGCCCCTCCAGCCCTTGCCCTGAAGCTAGACAATTCAGTTCCTCCCTGTGTGTCCCTTTGCTGGAGCTTAGGGCGAGTGTTTATGCGTGAGTCTGTGCTCATGCCCTTTAAGAGGGTCAAAAGCAGCCCTCAGTCTCACCTCCATTCAGGTCCCTATTTTCACAGCCAGGTGTTGTGGGACTCCTCTTCCTGGCACTGGTGCTCCAGGTTTGGCAGCCCACTGTGGGGCCCAGATCCCTGGCTCCTCAGGGGTGAATCCTGCCATCGAGATACAGTTCCTCATTCTTAACCTCCACACCCGGGTGTGGGCAGCCCATTTTGTGTCTCCACCCCTCCTACCAGTCTTGACCTGGCTTCTTATATCCTTAGTTACAGGAATTCTGTTCAGCTGATCTTCAGTAGGTTCTCAAGGGTGGTGCTTCTATAATTTAGCTGTAATTTTTATGTGGTTGTTGGAGCAGGCGAGCACAGTGTTTACCGACTCTACCATCTTGACCGGAAGTCAATGTTATACTTCTTTAATGACTAGTCTATAATTGCAGCCTCCATATTTAGCAATTGCGTAATGTATTTAATCCATCTAGATGACGTGTATATAATACTGATCTGTGGGCTTTTGATTTTACTATTACTTTTATCTAGACTACTCCTCCCACTTCACTATACTTCCCTAACTCCTATTAAGGGTTCAGATTCAGGTCTGACCTTAACATTACTTAATCCAGAAGCCTTTCTTAACCCTTCTAGGTTAGTTCAGATATACATTCTCTACTCCAATAGTACTGTTCATGAATTGTTAGTACTTAATTAAAATATTCTCTCTTCCATAGCAATCTTGTATCCTGCTATATCCTCACATTTAGCTGTGTGCCTTATTCATAATACCAACTTACTGAATATTAAATACATGAATGAATCAGTGAATCAGTGCTTAAGTAATTTACTGTCCACAACCTACAAGTTTAGCAATGGATCTGGAATTTTGGATCCACATCTTCAGTCTCAGATTAATTCTATTTTTATCATACTATTTCTTATATATCTTAGTTTTTTTGTGTGGATTACCATAATTTGCCTTACCATTTCAACTATGATAAGACTTTTAGAATGTTTCTAATATTTTGCTTTTACAAATGATGTTACAGGGAGCATATTTGTAGATGTTGTGAGAAACTGAACTTAATCTAATCTTACTGCAAAGTATTGAAGAATGTGACTCTGTAACTATCCTTTTTTTTTCTTTTTACACAAAAGATAACACTCTTCTATTCTACTGTAGAACAATCCCAGAAAGTTAATTGCATAGAAAGCTTCCTCATTCTTTTTGGAAGGGTTCCATTATATGGACATTCCACAGTATATTTAAATAGTCTCCTACTGATGGATACTGGTTTATGCCCAATTCTTTGCAAATACAAACAATGCTACTGCAATGAATGATCTGATGCATCAGTCACTTTGTTTAGCCTAGAAACATCTAGGCTAAACCCAGAATTTTAATTGATGAATCAAACACTATATGAATCTGTAATTTTGATGGATATTGCCAAATTATACTCTATAGCATTGGTATTATTTTGTATTCCCACCAATCATGTATGGAAGTGTCTATTTCCCTAAAACCTTGATAAGAGAATGTTTTACTTGACCACCACTTTGCTTCTAAATGACTTCTAACGGTTTAGAACTCCTCTCTCCTGTGCCCTTGCCAGCCATGTGTGAAGTATTTCCCAAAAATTGGTGGGGGTTTTTTGCTTTTTAATTTTGTTTTTTAATGTATATTATTTTAAATAGACAAGCCAATTTATCTTTTTCTTTGATTTCATTTATCATTTTTAAGGTTTAAATTTTCTTTTCCATCCAGAATTTCTTTAAAAATATTTTTTCTTCTAGTTTCTTTTGGCTTATTCAAATTCTTTTACATTTTTTCAATTCTACTCTATTTTAGAATTGATTTTGATCCTATGGTATTCTGTAAGTACAACAGCAATAGTAGCAGCAGCACATAACATTTATTAAATACTTAATTAGATATAAACCTTCTTAGATGTATAGTAAGTGAATTTCATAGAGTGCTTCTCGCATTAAAAATCACACATACTTTTAGAGAACACATAAGATTGCTTTTTCAAAAAACTATATGATTGTATGATAAACATTATTTTTAACAAGTGAGAATTTGATTGTAAAATGGTACTTAAATCGTAATGATTTTTTATTCCAATTTGGATTAAAGTATTAGTTTTAAAGCTACAACCAAATGAAGTTTAAGTATTTCACCTCAGAAATTCAATGTTAGTAGAAAAAATAGCTTTGAGACTTTGCAGATGGCTACCTGTCCTCTATATTATATAATTGTTTACATCACTTTCTTTTAAAAAAAATAATGTTTTTATTGATTTTTAGAGAGAGATAGGGACAGGGATAGAGAGATAGAAACATCAACGAGAAACATCATAGATCCCCATTGGGTATTGAGCTGCAGTGTGGGCATGTGCCCTGACTGGGAATTGAACCATGACCTCCTGGTTCATAGGTCAACACTCAACCACTGAGCCACACCAGCTGAGCACTTTCTTTATTGTTACAGACCACATCCATACCCAGCCGTCAGGTTTCTTCCCCACCTGTCATCTTTCATTGTGTTAGGGAATGACTTCATTTAATAACATGTGGTTTTTAAGAGTCTAAGAAATTAAAATTCATCAGCAAATATCAGGGAGATGTCATTTTTCAGCCTGACTTAATTCTGGCACTTAAACAGTCTTGAAATACCACAGAGTTTGGATTAAAAACAAAAATATTTTATCAATGCCATCTATTTTTTATTCATGAAGGTGTATGACAACAGATATATTTAAATGTTTCTGGTCTACTCAGATTTCCTCTAATATATTTCATTTTTGACATCTGGAATCCTGTTCATTAACTAAAATAATATAAAAGAGCAAAACTCTCTTTAGAAGAAGGACATTTTAATTGCTATACTTTCCAAATTCTGCGTGTAGAATTTGATGAGATGATATATTTGTGAGGGGTTTTTCTATTTTATGAAGCATCAAAGTTAAATAAAAATATTTCAAAATTTACAACCTATGCTTTCACCCTTACATCCTTGCTTAATGACCCCCAAAGAAGAGCCAATTCAGAGGTTTTATTTTTTAAATCTGAATTGTTTTAGATTAGGGAGAATCAAAGAATTACTTACCTCTTTTGTTGTTAATCCTCACCCAATGATAATTTTTTCCATTGATTTTTTTTTTTTTTTACAGTGGAGGGAGAGAGTGTGAGAGAGAAACATGGATGTGAGAGAGACACATCGATAGGTTGCCTCCTGCACATGCCCAAGTACTATGTGCCCTTGACTGGGAACCGAACTCGAGACCCTTTAGTGCACAGGCTGATGTTCTAACCACTGAGCAAAGCCAGCCAGGGTATGCTTACCATACACACACACACACACACACACACACACACACACACACACACACACACACACACTAGAGGCCCAGTGCAGGGAATGAGTCTAAGTTGGACAGCCTTAGTGCTGCCATGGAGGCGGGCCCCTGTGCTCGCCAGCTGTCAGCTGGCTAGTGCCTGAGTGGTGCTCTCCCTCTGGGAGCACACTCACCACCAGGGGAAAGCTCCTGCATTGAGCGTCAGCCCCCTGGTGGTCAGTGTGCATCATAGCTACCGGCTGTTCCACCATTCGGTAGATTTGCATATTACCCTTTTATTATATAGGACTAGAGGCCTGGTACACAAATTCATTTCTTTTTAATTTTTAATTATTTTTGTTGTTAATCCTCACGTGAGGATATTTTTCCCTTGATTTTTAAGGGAAAGACAGAGAAACATCATGTGAGAGAAACATATCAATTGGTTGCCTCCTGCAGGAGCCCCAATCAGGGCCTGGGCCCTGGGAGGAGCCTGCAACTGAGGTGCATGTCCTGGACTGGAATCAAACCCAGGATCTTTGGTCCGTAGGCCAAAGCTTTATCCACTGAGCCAAATCAGCTAGGGCACTTTTATTGATTTTTCGAGAGAGAGGAAGGGAGAGGGATAGAGAGATAAAAACATTAATGAGAGAGAAACATCATTTATCAGCTGCCTCCTGCTTAACTGCTACTGGGGATCAAGCCCACAACCCAGGCGTGTGCCTGACTGGAATTGAACCAGTGACCTCTTGGTTCCTTGGTCAACACTGAGCCACACCGCCCAGGCTACCTTATTTTTTAGTTTCTTCAAAATTTACCAGATAACTGAAATTTATTAGGCACTTACACAAAGCTATAGCAACTATTTTTTTTTAATTTTTTTTGATTAAGTTACTACATACGTGTCCTTATCCCCACATTACCCCCAGTGCCCCCCACTCATGCACAACAATTTTTTTTATGACAGAAAGAGCAAGGCAAGAAATGCTATTGGGAAATATTAGAGAAAACTATATATATTCTGAGTATTAGGAAAAAGGGGCTTTCGACTCTGGTTTAAGGGAGTTAGAAGATTTTACTTTTGAAGGATGTAGCTTCTGGCTATCTAGACTAAGATCCATGAAACCTTAAAAGATTTATCCAAAATGTTCTTGATCACCAAGATAGAAATTGAAAAAGAAAAGATCTCTACCAAAAATGAACCCCAAGTCATACCATTATGTCCTAATCTGTTTACAGTGTGGTATTTAATGGCCAACTTAATATTGTTTTTTAAAAATGTCCTGTGCTAAGTCAGTTAAAAGGCTTCTCCTTTATTTCCTAGTCACGATTTGAATTACATGTATGAACATATGATTGTGTGTTCTGCCAACTCTGGGGAGCAGTCGTGGGATTCAAGATCAAAATCAGTCTAAGGTGCTTCCTTACTCCACTCCCAGCCCGTGAGTGAGTCAGGTTTAGTCACGCTACCTTCTTCCCGTTTGTTCCCTTTCCTGGATGAAAGTTTTTTTTAGTGGGTTTAAAAAATCAGTTGAAGTGTTTAATAAGGCAGAGTGTGGTTGAAGGATTTCTGGAGTTGTGTGTTATCACATGGAAGAAGTGAGGAAATGTCCCACCCTGCGCAGGAAATGGGTCCTCCAGGGCCATGTTAGATGTTCTAATTAAGAGATTAGGAAAGGGAGAAAAGAATATACTGCAGTTTACTCAGCAAGTTTCTGTCTCCTTCTCCTAATTGGGATCTACAGATTTGTTTACAAGATGGTAGGCTAGTGTTTAAAATTATTATTATTAAGTTAGAAGTGGTAACGAATCAGAATCTAGCTAAGAGCATACGCTTCCATCCTTCCACACCCCAATAGCCTACCGCAGAGAAAATTCTTCTAAAGTTTCTGGTTTTAGTTCTTTGGTTTCTGCTATAATTTTTAGTAAAATGTTTTTTTCTCTCTCTCTCTCCCAGTTTATTCATTGACTCTCCAATGTGAATCCTGACAATTTCATTCATTTATATTCTCTCTCTCTCTCTCTCTCTCTCCCCCCCCCTCTCTCTCT
>NW_006295559.1:6485575-6492673 GCF_000327345.1 Myotis davidii | reverse complement strand
TATATATATATATATATATATATATCATTTCAAATTTTTTGTTACTTTTTAAACGTTAAATGATCTCTAAATCTTTCCTCTGCATCCTCATTGGACAGCATCTCTTCAAGCTTTACTATAACATGAGGCTAAGAGTGCACTGACCCCTTTCTCTACCTTTATCCCTTCCTTCCATACTTTATCTGGTATCAGCCACAGCTGCTACTTTTACATCGTCAGGAGAAATAGCATTTATGTACTTTCTTGCAACCACAGTCATAGTTGACCATAGGATGACTCTAAACTTTGAAACCAACAGATAGCACTTGCCTTATAGGACTATGTTAATATAGGGTGCCCCCAAAAGTATATACACACTTTGAATGATTATAAAGTCGGTGATTATTAGCATACAGTTCATTTTCAAAATTTAAAAGAATCTACAGAAATGATTGATTTTTTTGTCAATATCTGTTTTCAAATTGATGACAGTTCTAGGCACTGCTGATAACGCAAAGCAATGGAATCGCAACCATCAAGAATCATTTTGTTTGGTATTTGTGTGCCCTTGATTCATCAACTATTGCCAGTTTTGTACCCTTTTTTTCACAGCTCTGCCACTGTATCTATTATTGATCAAAAGTTTATAATGGTCTCTATTATCCACGAATGAGTGAGATCATGAGGTATTTTTCCTTCATTGACTGGCTTATTTCACTTAGCATAATGCTCTCCAGTTCCATCCATGCTGTTGCAAATGGTATATCCTTTTAACTTTTAAACTCCTGGGATATTATGGCATTCAACCATTTGATATCATTCCTAACATTTCTCATCAAATCTTTATATTATTTCAAATCTCTTGAAACCGCATCTCATAAGAAGTTAGAAAAAAAGAATATGATAATTTAAGAGTTTGTAGTCATGTTTAACTTAATCTGACCCAGTTGTTTATGGCCTTAATTAGAAAACCAGTTAAATGGTAGTTTCCTTGTAGGACCAGGTTCTTCAACTAACTGTTGAAAATGAAATGCACTTTTTTGAAAATAGGTTCCTTTATGGAATTGCCCTAGACCTCTGAACCGTAATAAAATAAAAATTTGCATTAAAATGAGAGAAGCTACATTTCAAATTTCTAACCCTTACATACATACATACATACAAACAGAGGCTCACTGAAGGTGGAATCAGAGCCTCATACGTGTGGAGAGCTCCAAGCAGACCATCTTTAGCTGCTCCCCAGTTAAGGCTAGGGCCAAGGAATGGAGTCTGGGATAGGTGCAGAGACCCTCACTCAAGTAGATTTCCCCTCGTCCAACTCTCTTGCAGGGGAAATGAGGTTGTTTTCTCAGCCACTAGCTGGGGAGTAAATTTAGAGCTTTAACATTTCCTTGTCCATGTGTCAGAAAACAAGAGATCTAAACAGGAGGAAATGCACTGGCAAGATTTCACAGCCTTCCTGGCTGGCTGCAGTCTGACATGGTGTGAACGGGAGCGCTTGTCATCTTGTCTAAAGGGCTGCAGCTGTTTCATGGCTTGACTTCCGGGTACTTCTGTACAGATTTCATTGATGGAGTCCATTCTTGGCCTTGCCAAGTCATTTTTCTTGAGTTGACGTACAGTTTAGTACATAAGCATTCTTTTTTTTTTAATCAAGGATTTTTCCTATTTGTTTTGTTGTTGTTTTGTGTGTGTGTGTGTGTGTGTGTGTGTGTTTTGCCAGGTATAAACTTGGAAGGATTAGAACTTTTAGGATATAATGTCAGACTAAAAAAAATTTTTTATGATGTATTCTGCTCATTTTCCCCTTGGTTTTAGGAGCTGGGAATCCAAAGTGCAAAATTGCAATTGTTATGGGAAAAACTAAAAATGCCACGGCACCAAGGTAATAAAACAATTGTGATTGAAATATATGTATGAATACAAGTCAGTCTTCCTCTCTATCCACATAATTTACTTAAAATGCAACATTTGGGTTCATAAATCATAATATAAAATATGATATTAAATGTCACACATTTGTATTTCACTATTTTTTTGCTTAAAGATATATTTAGGACATATTTTAGGAAATGTTGCTGTATATTCTTCACTGTGGAAATTCCTGTATTAAAAGTGTTGCTACTTCCCAAAGCTTTTTGGGTCAGATTATAAAACAACATTTTTCAGAACTGTCTGTAAGTAATTAAGTGATGTTTAGATCAAACTTTTGAAATGTTTAACACTGTATATCAGTTCCCATTGTTGAGCAATGAGAAGCCTCAATTAAATAACTTTTACTATTGTTCCAGATCCCAGCCTGCATCCGACTCTGCTGGATATATTATTTTTACACCCTATTCTAGACATCATTATTTATGTGTTATATGATGGCAACAACAAAAGTGACAATTGTAATTCCACCTAACATCTGTTTTATTTCTCCACTTAGCAGACTTCTAACATCTCTTTTTGTTTTGATCAGACACAAACAACACAGCATGATTCTTGTTCCTATCAACACACCTGGAGTAGAAATCATAAGGCCTTTGTCAGTTTTTGGCTACATGGGTAAGTGCTCCATCAACATGGCTATGCTGGAAGACTGGAGTATGTAGTTAGACTGAAGGGAATAGATTGCATTTTAATGTAGGACATGTGTTCTTAGAAATCTTTTGGCCCTAACAACTGCCTTAATATAAATGCCAACAAATAAAGAGAGGTGGTGCATTTTGTTTACTTTTGGGAAAGGGCGTATTCAAGGAACAACTCTGACTGCCAGTGTTCTGTCATCCAGGAGGATGGACCAATGTAAAATATACCTAGAAAAATTAAGTCTAGGCAATGCACAATAAAATTGATTTTTAGCTTTCTTAATCATCCTGTAAGAGCTGTAAGTAATGAGTTTTGACTGAATTGAATGCCAAACTTTTCCTCCCTTCTGTCCTTGCATGGAATTTCTAAGGATACCTTTTTTAAAAATATATTTTTAAAAATATATTTTATTGATTTCAGAGAGGAAGGGAGAGAGGGAAAGGGACAGAAATATCAATGATGAGAGAGAATCATTGACCAGCTGCCTCTTGCACACCTCACACTGGGGATTGAGCCCGCAACCTGGGCATGTGCCCTGACTGGGAATCGAAATGTGACCTCCTGGTTCATAGGTTGACACTCAACCACTGAGCAGTACTGGCCGGGCAGCAAGAATATTTTTCTTACCTGCCACCCACATCAGACTCATGTCCATTGTTTCCTTGCTGCTCAGGTCATTCACTCAGCAAGTATCTGAGTGCTGAACTGTTCTTAGTGCTTAGTGTACATTAGTGAAAACAAGAGGCTGATCTCTCATAGAGCTTACGTGCTTCAGGGAGGAGACAAGGATTAACTACAAACATGTAAATAAGCAAATTAGGTAGCATGGTGATTATACAGCAGGTGATAATGCTATGAAAAAGTTTATTGAACTTCTGGTTCTGTGGTGACACTGGCTTTCTCTTTGTTGTGGTGCAATGAAAATGTTCAAGTTTTGCCCTAGCTGGTTTGGCTCAGTGAATAGAGCATCGGCCTGTGGACTGAAGGGTCTTGGGTTCGATTCCAGTCAGGAGCACATGCCAAAGTTGTGGGCTCGATCCCTGGTGGGGGGCATGCAGGAGGCAGCCAATCAATGATTCTCATCATTGTTGTTTCTCTCCTTTCCTCTCTGAAATCTATAAAAATATATTTTTTAAAAAAGCTCATTTCACAGAACATCTGACATGATCACCCTCTAGGATGCAGCTGTGGAACGCACCCACAGATTAAGCATTGGCGAGATGGGGATGAACAAGCTCACTGCAGCAAGTTGTGCATAGGAAGTTGGCTTGCAGACCAGCAGCCTGAAAGACTCCCACAATGGGTTGGTTCATAATATCGATTGGCTGCAAATACCCTCCATTGCAGAGCTATGTTAGAATTTTCAGTATGAGAAATCCACCAGCATTTCTCCAACTCCCTATGCCCAAGGCCAAAAGAAACAGTGTGGAGAAGATTGATTACTGACCTCGCTCTGACAGGAAAAGGGTGTGGGGTTAGCATGAGATTATCTCCAGAACTGGGCGGGGAGGAGCAGTGCTGTAAAGACAAGTGTGAATGTGTTCCCAGTATCAGTGATATGCCAGCATTTTCAAGAGGTGACACATTGTGAACAAGCCTGCACTGGGAAAAACATTCCTAAAGGCCCAGCCTGCTTCATCTCCAACGCTGAGCCAGCTCCGTCCCTCTGAGCAGCCTCTTCGCATCTTTGGGCATTGGTTTTTACGACGATAAGAAGAAACTTAAATTACATTACTCACTTTCAATTTCTGAATTATTAGAACTTATTTTTTTCCCAAGCAAAATTTTCTTTGGAAGCCCATATATAAAAAAATTCAAAGCAGCAGCAATAATAAAATAGTCTGATAGGAGCTGTGGATCCATCTTCCCCTTGATCGGCTGCAGCCTGCATGCCCACTATTAGGGATCGAGTCCATAAACCAGGCATGCGCCCTGACCAGGAATGGAACCGTGACCTCCTGGTTCAACCGCTGGGCCATACTGGCCAGGCCCATCTTCCCTTTTAATAGCTTTACAACTTCAGAGAATGAGTTCAAAAGCCCTGGGTCAAATTTATTTTTAAAAACTCTTCTAACTTGAACATTTGATGAGTTTTCTGGGGTATAGGATGCTAGGGGGCTGGCTCAGGGCTCAGATCTACCCAGGAATGTGACATATGAGGCTTTTAAATCCTACTGTCTAAGTAATTATACTTCAGATTAATTATATGGTACTATTTTTTTGTTAACTCATTGTGCTCTTGAAAATTTTATTTTCTATTTGATAGATCATTTGCATGGAGGACATTTTGAGATCCATTTTAATCAAGTGCGAGTTCCTGCCAGCAATTTAATACTAGGTGAGAAAAGTTTGCAAAAATGATTCTACTGTACTGCGTATTAAAATATCTCCATGTCTAAATATGGAAAAGATATAAAGTCTGCGTTAATTTAGATACTTTCCCTCTTACTCCATTTACAAGGAAATATTATTCCACTTTGTGGATTTTCTTACATGGAATAATGTTTTATTAAAGTGTTTGTGTTTTTGTATCACATCAATTGAAAACATAGTTAAACAATTATATAATTCAGAGCCACATGCTTTTTCCTAAAACATTATCTTCAGGCCTCTGCTTGTTTTAAGAAAACCTCAGTATTCTCTGAATTCAAATTTTACACGTTAGAATCAAATAACCTGAACACTGTGTGCCTGGAATGACTCCGCCCTCTTGTTTATCGGAATCCTGCCCCACCTTCAGAGAATCGCCAATGGCACCTCTTCCCGGAAGGTTTTTGTGCTCCTCACCCCATTCACTCTGCAAGAACCAGGCCTGCCAGGCCGAGGTGACAGTCTCTTCCTCCTTCGCCACCTCTGTCCTCTGTATCCCAGCCTTGTCTCCTCTTCTTGACTTTAATGGCTAACCTTTCTCTGTAACCATCGTGGCACTAATAAATAGCTTACACATACTAGGTACTCAAGAGCTAATTCTTAAATTTGATCACAGTGTTTAATGATGGCGATTTAAAAAGAGAAATCAAAAGTTCTGTACATGTATAATGAATCTAATTACAGAACTTTCTTTCCTACCAGAATGTCATTTATACTGAAGGTCAGCTCATCATTTTCTCAGGATTTGTGTAACTAACACAACGAATGGGCTGCAGCTACTTTCCTCTTGGTGTTTCTTTCTCACAGGTGAAGGAAGGGGATTTGAAATTGCCCAAGGCCGCCTTGGGCCTGGCAGAATCCACCACTGTATGCGAACCGTAGGTCTGGCGGAGCGAGCTCTGCAGATCATGTGCGAACGGGCAACTCAAAGGGTGGCCTTTAAGAAGAAACTGCATTCGCATGTAAGGATCATGATTTACTATTTCAATTTGTTGCAGCCAATGCGCTACACTAACCTTGAACCAAAACAGCATTTGGTCAGAGAGAGATTTCCTCTACGTGCAACAAGGAGATGCTTTCCCCCAAAGTACATTTATATCTGTATTTAAATGGTCTGCTAAGAGAGGTTTCTCTTTGTGCAGATTAAATAACTCCAGAAGTGCTTCAGCATGGAGAGCGTGGACAATCCTTCAGCTTTCTCAGATTCTCGCTCTCCAGAGAATCTGGGACATTATACTGTCTGTGGGCATGTGAGGGCTGTCATAGGAGGAGGGACTGCTTTGTTTTCGGCTTTCTGGAAGAATTAGTATAGATAAGTGTAAAGATAGAGGAAAACAGCCTAAAATTCAGTGAGAGGAGAGAGATTTAAAAATGGAATGGATGCATCAGGAGGAAGTGAGTTCCCTGTCATTGGGAAATTTAAGTAGAAATGGAACCAAGAGTTGGTGGGATATTCATGATTTTTTAAAATTCTCTCTATAAATGACGTACTACTGAGTCTATTGTTTACAAAGCACAATAAAAATTAGAGAACATGCCCTAACTGGTTTGGCTCAGTGGACAGAACGTCAGCCTGCGGACTGAAAGGTCCCAGGTTCGATTCCGGTCAAGGGCATGTACCTTAGTTGCGGGCACATCCCCAGTAGGAGGTGTGCAGGAGGCAGCTGATCAATGTTTCTAACTCTCTATCCCTCTCTCTTCCTCTCTGTAAAAAATCAATAAAATATGTTTTAAAAAAATTAGAGAATATTTATCACGAGAGAAGATATCATTTCAGACTTTCTTGAAAAACTTTTTAAGGCAAGTGGGATATCCAAATCATTCCCAGAAAGCCCTTCTAATTTTTAAGAAGACAGAATTATTGTTAAATATTTAATACTTACAATTGCTGACATGTTAATATAGATAAAACTTGTGATAAAATTGTACTTGTGTTTGCTGGACAAATATATTTTAGAACATTGGTTTCCTTGTAAAGTACATTTGTGACCATCTTTTGAAATGTTGCAATATATTTTTCACTTTAAATTTCTCTGTAGACTATGTTTGCTTTTTATGAAATATTTTCAGCAGATCTATGTTTAGTCATAGCATTGTTCTTTTGGGAAAATACAGCCTGCTTTATGGAATACACATAGGAATCATTCATGGGGAACCCCTTTAGTACATGGCCGG
>NW_006295559.1:6481885-6485550 GCF_000327345.1 Myotis davidii | reverse complement strand
AGCAGGAGAAGGTAGGAAGGTGTGAATTTGGGGGCCATGGATGCAACTCTGCACTGCTGCTGGAGTGGTAGCAACGAGCTGCTCAAGGCATCAGCTATCACTTCTTACGCTTTCTCCTTCCAGGATTGCATCCAACCCCTCGAGCAGGGTAAAGGGAGGACACAGAAAGGACACAGAAAGGTTGAGGGACAGCATCTTGAATACATATCATGAGAGATGTTTCAATATTGCACTAAAGGGAAATTTCCCTCCTGCTCTTTAAAATTAATGTATCAATTAGAACAAGGCTGGGCTTTTTCCCCCAAAGTATGACTCCCTGGAAACTTCTTGCATTTGACAGGAAGAAAATGATCTGGCAGAAGTCAAAGAGATGTGTAAGCATATCATCAACAAAAATTCGGGCCAGCCTTTTTTTTTCTTATTTGTGAAAGTAACATTCCTTTTCCCTGAATTTGGAGACTCCTTCCAGGCGCTAAAGCTAGCAGTTCTATATCAAAGTTGTGTCTTAATAACTGATCTGGCAATTCCGTAGAGCACTCAGTTTCTACCCACTTAATCCTTTTCAGCAAATCCCGGGTCTGTAGACACCCAGCTGCACACTCTCCTTTGTGCTGAAGCTGGGCAGCAAATGCCTCCAGGGTCTGTCCGTGAAGTTAGGATCCCGTTTCACACCGTCAAAAAGGATTCTCACCACTGGTGGCTCATTTGAAGTTGTCAATCCAGAGTCTTGTTTCAACCTCTAGGGCAGAGCCATCTAATAGAAATATATTGTGTCACAAATGCAATTTAAAATTTTCTAGTTGCTACACTTTTTTAAAGTATAAAATAGATGAAATTTATTTTAAGACTTCTACTTAACCTAATATATCTAACGTGTTATTTCTTTTTTTATTTTAAAGCATTTATATTTTCAATTACTGGTAACACAGAATATTGTATTAGTTTCAGGTGTACAGCCCCTGCGATTAGACAGGATATAACTTGTGATCATTTTGATCAATCTCATTCCATCTGACACCATGCAGATTATTGACTATATTCCCTATGCTGTAGTTCACATCCCTGTGACTATTTTATAACTACCAATTTGTATTTTTTAATCCCTTCACCTTTTCCACCCATTCCCCCAACCTTCCTCGCATCTGGCAATCATCAAAATATTCTCTGTATCTATGAGTCTTTCTATTCTGCTTTTTAAAAAATCTCCACATATAAGTGAAATCATATGGTAATTGTCTTTCTGTATGACTTATTTCACTTAGCATAATACCCTCTAGGTCCATCATGTTGTCACAAATGGTAAGATTTCCTTCTTATTTTATGGCTAATATTCCATTGCATTTATGCACTGCATCTTATCCATTCGTCTACCGATGGACACTTAGATTGCTTTCATAACTTGGCTATTGTAAATAAAATCTTTAAAAATGAACACAGATGTGCATATATCTTAATTCGTTTTTTGGATTTCTTCAGATAAATACTCAAAGGTAGGATTGCTGGGTCATGGCCATTTTATTTTTAATTATTTTAAAAACCTCTATAGTTTCCATAGTGGCTGCACCAAATTGCAATCCAACCTACAGTGCACAAGAAGTCCCTTTTCTCACATCCTCACCAACACTTGTTTGTTGATTTATTGATAACCATTCTGACAGGCATAAGGTGATAGCTCATTTTGGTTTTGATTTGCATTTCCTTGATTAGTGATGTCGGGCATCTTTTCATGTCTATTGGTCATCTGTATGCCCTCTTTGGAGAAGTGTCTGTTCAGGTCCTCTGCCTTTTTTATAATTGTTTTTTTATGTTGAGCTGTATGAGTTCTTTGTATAGTTCGGATATTAACCCCTTAAGGGCTGTATCATTTGCAAATATCTTCTCCCACTGAGTAGGTTGCCTTTTTTTGTTTTGTTGGGTTCTTTTGTGGCACAGAAGCTTTCATCAGTTTGATGCAGACCCATTTGTTTATTTTTGCCTTTGTCTTTGCCCCCAGGGGACATACCCAAAAAATATTGCTAACATCAATATCAGAGTTTACTACCTGTTTTTTTTCTAGGGCCTTTATGATTTCAGGGCTTACACTTAAGTCTTTAATCAATTTGAGTTTGTTTTTATATATAGTTTAAGAAAGTGGTCTAATTGCACTTTCTTGTATCTGTCCAGTTTTCCCAACACCATTTATTGAAGAGACTGCCTTTACCCCATTGTATATTCTTGCCTCCTTTGTTGTAGAGTAATTGACCATATAGGCATGGATTTATATCTGGGCTATTTATTCTGTTCCTTAATCTATATGTCTGTTTTTATGCCAATATTATGTTGTTTTGATTACTATAGCCTTGTAGTGTAGTTTGATATCAGGTAGCGTGATACCTCCAACTTTATTCTTCTTTCTCAAGATTCTTTGGCTATTTAAGGTCTTTTGTGGTTCTTATAAATTCTAGGATTGTTTGTTCTAGTTCTGTGAAAAATGTCACTAGTATTTTGATAGGGATTGCATTGAATCTGTAGATTGCTTTGGGTAGTATAGATATTTTAACAATATTAATTTTTCCAATCCATGAGCATGAAATAGCCTTCTATTTACTTGGCATTTCCAAGTTGCTGGCTTCTTCAGCCCCAAGTCTGAGATATATGAGGCAAAAAGAAAACCCAGGGAAGTCACCACCAATTTGTTCTTTTAGTCTGAAGTCCCTAGGTCTGCCTTCTTCTCTCGGCCTTTCAGGGTCTTCTTAGGTTTGTTTATAGATAATGCCCCAGGTTTTTAGTTGTACTTTGCAAGAGAAACAGGGTCAAGTACATCTATTCCATTTTCCCAGTCTGTGTCGGTTCTCTATAACCCACAATGCGAGCTCTCTGGGAAAGCTGGGCTGGAGAAGGGCCCTGGAGCTAAGGCTACAGTGGAATCTCCTTCACTCTAGATCTGGGCCTTGGGCCCCACACAGCCAGGCATGTGTCCAAAGCATATAAATTTAACAACTTAGATGAATTAGACTAATTCCTCAAAAGCCACAACTGCCAAAATTGTGAAAGGTAAAATAGATAATCTGTATGGTTCTACAACTAATAAAGAAGCTGTATCAAATGAATATGCTCTATATATTCTAAAAAATATGTAGAGTAAGGCTTGGGAACAGTCCTTGGACTAGACTAGTGTTTTCACCAAACTATTACGGTGTATTACAGTGACATAAAATAGCAGCTTATCTCCTCCTTTTGCTGCCCTTGGCTCCCCTGCAGGAGGTTGTGGCTCACTGGATTGCTGAAAGCCGCATTGCCATTGAAGAGATCCGCTTGCTGACCCTGAAAGCCGCCCACACCATTGACACTCTGGGCAACACTGGCGCTATCAAGCAGGTGAGGCCCCTGGTACCACCATCTGTCAAACCTGCTCTAGATTCTCCCTCCCACTGGGCATTGCATGCTGTGTGGTGCCTTGATGGCATTCAGAAGCTTCCGTGTGATTTTGTTTTAAAGATTATAGATGTATGGCCCTTGCTTTAGGGAAGGATTTTCAGGATGCAAATATCATCAACATTCTTTTGTTTTGTTGTTTGTTAATCCTCACCCAAGGATATTTTTCCATTAACTTTTAGAAAGAGTGGAAGGGAGGGGAAGAAATACCTATGTGAGAGAGACACATCAATTGGTTGCCTTCTGCATGT
>NW_006295559.1:6435863-6481868 GCF_000327345.1 Myotis davidii | reverse complement strand
TTACATTACGATTCATAACAGTAGCAACATTACAGTTATGAAGTAGCAACGAAAATAATTTTATGGTTGGGTCACAACATGAGGAACTGTATTTAAAGGACCAGAAGTTTGAGAACCACTGAAAAACTGGGGATTGAGCCTGCAGCCGAGGTACATGTCCATGACCAGAATCCAACCCAGGATCCTTCAGTCTGCAGGTCTTTGCTCTATCCATTCAGCCAAACTGACTAGGTTCTTCAGCATTCTTTACATACAGCAACAGGAAGTAGGAAATCCTAGACTTTATACTGGCTTGGCATTGTACACACTGTGTCCCTTTCTGCTAGCTTTGTGGCCTTGGGCACAGTATCTAACCTTTCTGTCTGTGCCATGGCCTAGGGTTCTGGTGAAGTGTGGCCAAAACGATATAAAATATACAGCACTGTGTATACGTTTCATAAAAACAACTTGACCCTTCCTTATTTCTGGCTTATATGAAATAAGAACATGATCACTTATTTCTAAAAGCCAATAAAGTTGCTAAGACAAACAGATAATTGAAAACTCAAACTTTTTTTATGATCCCTAAGGTGATGAATGTAATTTATCAGCTGCCTGAAATTCTTTCCGAAACAAGGCAAGGTATAAATAAATTAATAAAGTGTGACTTGGAAGAGATACCTCTTTTCAGAAGGTCGTATTGACTGAAATATGGCATGAGCTGCATTACAGTGGACTTCTCTGCTGGCGTTCATCAAAGATCCTGTTTTAGTGGTGAATGCCTGTGGAAAAGTTCCCTTGTTATTTCACAAAGAAAATACTGATCATATCAAATTCTGCCACATGGTGTATTGTCAAAGAAAAGGACATTCCTTTTGTGTCTTGCTTTTGTAGATTGCAATGATTAAAGTGGCCGCCCCTCGGGCCGTCTGCAAAATTATTGACCGGGCCATCCAAGTGTGTGGAGGTGCAGGTGTTTCTCAGGATTACCCTCTGGCTAACATGTGAGTAGGTGCCATTTCATAACCATCTGCATTTGATGGGCTAGGAGTTAAAAATCTACAGCTGCCTTGACACTAACTGTTTAAGAAGGAAATAAAGATACTAACTTACTTTAAAGTATAATTGAAGGCTAAATAAAGTACTAGTTATAGACAGACTGCATAGGAGGTCAGTGCCTAACCAACTAGGGTACATTGGTACTTTAATATAGAGCTCAGTACCAAAAAAGAGTTGCTCTTATGATTACAGCTAGAGGCCTGATGCATGAAATTTGTGCAAGAGTAGACCTTCCTTCCCTCGGCTGCCAGTACCGGCTTCTCACTGGCACCCGGGGCCTGGACTTCCCTTGCAGACACACTTCATCTGGAAGGATGTCCAGTCTAATTAGCATATTATGCATTTACTATTATTATAGACTAGAGGCCCAATGTACGAAATTCGTGCAAGAGTAGGCCTTTGCGGCTGCAGCCCTGGCTTCGTCTGGAAGATTGTCCAGACAGCTGTTCGGTCGATTTGCATATTATGCTTTTATTATTATAGATGACCAATTCACTCAATTACATTAACTTTTACACTGGCGTTCATTCTGAACCAGGAAAAAGAGGAGGGGCAAGCAACAAGGCCAAAGGGAGCCCAGAGCCAGGCTTAGGTATAGACTTAGGATCGTTCACCACCTCCACAGGGAGGTCTTGGTCCACTTTGCAGCAGTCCCTGCCAGTGACCATCTCCCGTTGATTCTGGTTGCTGGGAGTCAGGAAGAAATGGATACTCGCCTCCACTGCCACCTTCTCTCGCCTGGGAGCAGTGCCCCCTCAAGTTTTGACTTTAAGAAAGAACTATCAGTATTATATACTTACACTTGTGGCTTACCTAAGAGATCTCTCAGTACTACTGAATTCTAATACCCTGCAGCAAACCAAGACTGAGGTTAAGCCTGCTGCACTGGGCCAGGTCCCAGGGGAAGAACCTAAAATGGCATTTCAGAGGCCTCGCTGCTTTACTTGATTTTCCCTGTGCTCTTTTTCTTATCACTGCCTTGGCCGGACTTCCAAAATTAATAGTTTTGGCTTCAAATCAGATGACTGGTGTGAAAGCATCATGTTCCTCTCTGATAACTCCTGCCACCCCTGTTCTTTTTGTTTTTCCAGGTATGCCCTCACGAGGACTTTGCGCTTAGCAGATGGACCAGATGAAGTCCACCTCTCAGCTATCGCGAAGTTGGAGCTCGCAGACCAAGCCAGAAGCCTGAGGGCCAAGGTGTAAGGAGGCGACACCCTCTCACCCCTAACAACTGCATGGGCTCCAGAATTTGAATCACATTCTGTTTCTGTAGCAGTCTGAGCAGAGTAATTACTCATTTTCAGTAAAGATTTGAGGATCTATTTTGATCAGTGGGTTTAATCATTTCAAGGGTCACACATGATTAAGTTAAATTCTAAAATGGTTATTCAGTCTAATACCTAACTGTTTACTAGTTGAGTGTTTAAATACTAAATGTTAAAGATAATGAAATAAATTGGAGAGCTAAAGCATAAGCATATTTTTACTCTTTGATTCTCAAGAATTGCTCCACTTAAATATTCAAGAAATATTTAATCATTACTTCATAAAAAACATGGTGGGATCTCCTTTTTAACACCTGTTTAAGGGTTGGTTTAACACTATGGAGTCATTGGAGAAAAATGCATGACCAATGGGTCATTTTAGAGTTCATATAACCATAAGCTTCATATTCAACAAAGCATTTATACATAAAATCTGAATGCAGTTTAAACTTTACTAGAAAACATGGCATATGAGAAAATATATATAAAAGTGTAATATGCAAATAGATTGGATGGCAGAACGACCAGTCACTATGACGAGCACTGACCACCAGGGAGCAGACACTCAACGCAGGAGCTACACCCAACCAGCAGGCTCCAATAGCCCAATGGGGAACGTAAAACTGGGTGCGGGAGGCGGCGCCAGGCCAAGGCGGGTGTGAGCGAGCAGGGTCCCCGGTTGCCCCACACACAGAGGGTGACTGGTGGGGGACAGGGCCGGCTACCGGCAGCAGGGAAAATCAGCCCTGATTGCACACCAGGCCTAGGGACCCTACCTGTGCACAAATTTCGTGCACTGGGCCTCTAGTGTAATTATAAATGTTGATGGGATAGTGAATAGTTTAAGGTACAAGAAAGTTACTTAATTTTGAGATGAGATTAAAGCAGTCTGCTCTGAATGCCACCCTATTGAAAGCAGACTTCCTGGTGGTCCTTCAATCAGTCTGTTCAGTATGGCAGCCATTGGCCACATGTGACTCTCGAGCACTTGGCCTGTGACTAGGGTGACCGAGGAAATGTTTTATTTTTTTAAATTCAAATCCATTTTTAACTCAGTTACTAGAAAACTTTCAAGTATGCTTGGAATAACTTGGTAAGTGAATGGGTTTTTCAAATGTAAATTTCATGAAATTTAAATACAGAGCAAGTATTTGAATGAAAATTTAGCCTCTGAATTAAGAAATAGACTACGTATAGGCTCTGACCAGTGTTGCCCAGTGGTTATGCCCTAGGACTGAAAGGTCTTGGGTTTGATTCCCAGTGTAGGGCACACACCTGGTTTGATCCCACATGTAGGAGGCAACCAATCTATGTCTCTCTCCCTCCCTAAAATTTAGTGGAAAAAATGTCCTTGGGTGAGGATTCAGACTAAGTGTAAAATACACACCAAATTTTGAAGACTTGATAATAAAAACATTTACTTTTTTCATAGTAATGCTTTTAAATTTTTATCTGTTTTATCTTTTTAGTGTGAAAGCGATTGGAATAGTAACTGTCAAGTTTTTAAATTTTCATTGGAAAGTACTTCTAAAAACTATAAAACTGTTTTATTGGAAAGCTTACCTGTAACATGAATGTATTGATGTCCGGCAATAAGACCTGCATTCTGGTTCCTTGTGTGTGTCACGTGGGCTTCTGAAACATTTGCCTTTGACCCTTGACCTCTCTGCACATTTTTCTTTCTACACACTGGAATTAACTTTTAAACCTTAGGACCATTACCATCTAAGCGCAGCAGTTCTCAACCTGTGGGTCGCGACCCCTTTGGGGGTCGAACGACCCTTTCACAGGAGTCGCCTAAGACCATCATAAAACACATACATAATTACATATTGTTTTTGTGATTAATCACTATGCTTTAATTATGTTCAATTTGTAACAGTGAAATTGGGGGTCACCACAACATGAGGAACTATATTAAAGGGTTGCGGCATTAGGAAGGTTGAGGAGCACTGGCTAAGGGTTTATTCTGACAATCACTGAGGCCATATAGAAGCAACTGACATTTATGAACCACAATGAAGTACTTTAAAACAGCGGTCACCAACCGGTGGTCTGTGAGGTCCGAAAAGTTGGCGACCGCTGCCTTAAAAGATATTCTTACCACGTTAAGCGCCCAGCCTGTTTTGTCTTCCGGATGGAAAGTGTAGTGTCAGTCACCAATGACCTACAGGGCGCTTAATGTGTTTAATAAAATCTTAACCCCTACCTTTACTTCATTCAGATAAAATGTGATGAACAATAGTAAGAGTTGGTGAAAGGGAAAATTCCAGTCTCCAAAGGATAAAATAAGATCAAGCAACCCTTTGCCTCAATCGCGGTGACTAACAGTAAACATAGGAGCCTCATAGGGATTTCTAGGATCGCCTCAGGCTGACGCCAGGTGTCACTCTGCAGCGAAGTTCGCCTTGCATCTGAAACCAAATGGTTTTTAAAATAAGCAGTTACTCTACGATACCCATGTGGGAAGGAGAGAAATCACTGTCAGCACTTCGCCCTCCAAGATTTGTGTGTGATCAGCAGCCGAGAGGAGGGGCTGGTAACGTCCGACAGGGAAGTTACCATGAGTAACGCCACACAGTGTCATGGAAAGCGTGGCAGGGCTTGCCCAGGGCGGTGAGGTAGTTCACATGTTAACCTTGGAGAATACACAGTAGGAAGTTCAGCTAATGCTGGAGGAGCTGATTCCTCAACAGCTTCCCCCAGCTTATATCACCCAACTCTTCCCTCAGTTGTGGTCTATTCACACGTCACAGGCCTGCTCATATTCTGTCCAAGAGCAGCATTTATGTACTTTGATAGATAGGTTGCGTAACATTTGTAAAAACCCCCACTTTTTTCATTCTTTAATTAAGCTACAACAGTTGCTGGGAAGTTCAGAAGGAAGTTACTTCTTACCCAGGCTTCTGAAGGGATTTAAATTAGTGAAGGTCTTAAATACATTTCACTTTATAAAACTTTTTTAAAGAAGATGTATTCATGAACAAATGCCCTATTTTAATCAAGCCAGGTAGCCTTGGCCCAGCTTCACACTTTCACTGACACTTCATGATCCCTCCCCCAGGAGAAAGGGGGTATAGCCCAATCAGAAAAGATCTCCCCTACCTTGGCCGGTGTGTTCAGTGGTTGGAGCATCAGCCTGCCCACCAAAGGGCCTTGGGTTTGATTCCCAGTCTAGGGCACATACTCGGGTTGCAAGTTCAATCTCTGGCCCTGGTCATGGTGCATGCAAAGGCAACCAATAGATATGTCTCTCTCAAATTAGTATCTCTCTCTCACCCTTCCTCTCTCCCTTCCACTCTAAGAATCAATGCAAAAAAATATCCTCAGGTGAGGATTAACACACACAAAAAAGATCTACCTTGACATTTCGAGAAGACTGCTCACTTTTTTTGCATAGTGGAGGGTCCCCTGTCCCTGGAATCATACCTGATCTCTAGTAGGCACTCAATAGGGGATGACTGAATGACAACTTGTGGGCTCACCAAAGCCATCTCCAGTGGTTTTTCCATAAAAATGACCTGTCTTGGCTCCAAGATCCACAAACCCTGAACAAGAAGCGTCTGGCCTGGGCATGCCACCTACCTCTTGCTTAGTGGCCCCAGGCCCAGCACTAGCAGCAGCCGGCCTCGGTGCACAGCTTGGCCTCTCCTGGGTTCCTGCAACCCCAGCATGAATAGCAACCATCTTTGTGTCACTCCGTAGCTCAGACCAGGTGGTGCGTACCTGGGTTGCAGGGTCCTCACCTGAGCCCTGGTGGGGGCGCATGCAGGAGGCAGCCAATCGATGTGTTTCTCTCACATCGATGTTTCTGTCTTTCCCTCTCTCTTCCACTCTCTCTAAAAATCAATTGAAAAAATATGAGGATTAAAAAATAAAATTATGTAAAATTACTAAAAAATTTTTAAAAAAATAAGAGTATGAATGAATGAATGATGAGCATGGATGTTCTCTTGATTTGCAATCGCTGAGAGGAAAAAGCATTTATTTATCAGTTTGCAAAAGACAAAGCAGAAAGCCTGAACCCCAGCCCCTGATCACAGAGGTGGGCAGCAAGACCCAGAATGGGGTACAATTAACTGGAGGAAAACGGCCTGAGATAGGACCACTGCTGGGGTGGGGGGTACACAGCAGTTTGAGCAGTAAGTAGATGAAGTAGATCTTTAATGAGTAACAATACAGGGAAATGCATATCTACACTTTAAATTTTTCCTGGTGCTGTAATCAGCTCTAGGTACCGAGGGAAGTCAGGTAACCTAAGAAAAACAAAACCATTCTTGGTGATGGCTAGAATTTTCCAATTTCCCAAATAAACAGGATTCTGGGAAGTGTCCTCACTTAATTCAAGGCAGCCAAAGAACACGTAGGATTTATGATCCTGCCACAGTATTTTTGTTTCTCTCTTTTCAGTACCTCTGATTGTGGTGATTTATAAAATTTACCCACTGGCCAAGACAACCTAAAGCCATACTTCTCCACCCTGGCTGAACATCCAAACCCCCAGGGAGCTTGGCATGGACCCAGCCCCGGTGTTGTGACATAAGCGGTAAATAAGATGTACCAGGAATTCTGGTGAAACGAGGCTTGAGGGTGGAGCCTCCCAGCCAAATCCTAATCAGGTCTGTTAGGATGTTTGACTGCCAACAGCAGGAAGAGATGGGCTAGTGTGAGCCAAAGGGAATCTGTTAGGTGGGTGTGGAGTTGGAAGCTAAGGGAGTCTAGGGGGTCTCACCCAGACACAGGAGGGAGAGCGACCCCTTCAGGGGCTCACCTTCCTCTCACCTGCCCACCGGTTCTGTCCTTGGCTTGTCTGCTCAGGCTCTGAGGAGCATCTGACTGCACAAACTCAGGTTACAGGTCTGCGCCGGCCTGTTCTGGAATAGGAAGAGAGGAGAGAAATATAATGCAAGCCACATGGGTGATTTACAGTTTTCTAGTGCCACATTAAAAAAGTAAAAAGAGCCCTGACCGCTTTGGCTCAGTGGATAGAGCATCAGCCTGCGGACTGAAGGGTCCCGGGTTCGATTCTAGTCAAGGGCATGTACCTTGGTTGTGGGCACATCCCCAGTTAGGGGGTGTGCAGGAGGCAGCTGCTTGATGTTTCTCTCTCATCAATGTTTCTGGCTCTCTATTCCTCTCCCTTCCTCTCCGTAAAAAATCAATAAAATATATTTTTTAAAAAAGTAAAAAGAAATGTGTGGAATTTTAATAATGTATTTTATTTAACCTAATATGTCCAAATATTATTTCAACATGTAACCACTATAAAAAATTATCAATATGGTATTTTCTACTTTTCCCTCCAAATCCAGAGTATAGTTTACATTTATAACACATCTTAATTTGGAAGCTGAATTTTCAAATGGAAATACTTGAACTATAAAAAGTTAACAGGCCTGGCCGGTGTGGCTCCGTGGTTGAACATCGACATATGAACCAGGATGTCACAGTTCGATTGCAGGTCAGGGCACATGTCCGGCTGCAGGCTCGATCCCAGTAGGGGGCATGTAGGAGGCAGCAGATCAAGTACTCAGTGGTCACCTGTGGCCAGTGGCTATGGTATGGGACAGCATGACTGTCTCTTTAACAGTTGCAGAAGTCACCAGGATACCCTCTCCCCAAAGTCACACTCAGTGGGGGAGAGGCTTGGGCATTAATAGAAATGGAAAAAAAATGGATGCTAGTAGCCAAAACCAACTGTTGCAGTGATTTTAAATCTTTCATGGTTTTGTCTGAGGAAGGAAAAAAAGTGAACTCCAGTACATTTCCTGTATTTAAAAAACAAAACAAAACAAAACAGCACAACAAGGAATTCACGCGAAGTGTTTTGAGTTTACCAGGGATCCTAGTTTACCATTCCTGGAGATTATCTGGGGGGGAAACTGGCATTTGTTCAGGGCGGTCGGGGTTTCCAAATGGAAACAAAAGGGTGGCTCTAATACACAGGAGAAGAGTATTAACTCAGTCTCTGAAGTTACGTGGTTGACTTCTGAGCCAGAGTCCTCGCAGCTTGGTGGGAATGAATGATGATCCTGTCATGGAAAAAGGAGGCATTCTTTATAAAATTCAAAGTTGTGATCATCAATTATTCTCTCCCACCCATCCTCTGCAAATTTGTTTATGATGAGATTTTTGGCTTCAGGGTAAAGGATCCCCAAATGGTTTAATTGCTGCATTTCATTCCTTTTTAATCCGTCTCTGTCTCCAAGATGCTAAATGAACTTTCCACTATCAGGGGCAAAGCCATGAATCCCTTAACATGTATTGATTTTTTAAAACTTCGTTTTATTTTTAATCAAAGATGTAGATGTCAGAGTTCAACAGTCAAATCACCATTCAAAGTCAGTGATGAAAAGCATTAGCAGTTCCTCCTCCCCCGCTCCCACAGGCTGACTTCCCGTCCCACAACCTTAAACACGTTGATACGCTTGGCTATCTACTTCTAAGCAATGCAGCGACGCCACTGCTCATCTCCGTTTCTCTTCCAAAAACATTTCAAATCTTCAGAAAAGTTACAGGCAGAGTATAATTGTTACAGAAGGCAGCTTGTTAATATTAACAAAAGACAAGGAAGCCAAACAGTAAGATGGATTAACTAGGAAGCTAGTTCCACAGAAACTCCAGGGAACAGCAGCATTGCCCCGCTAAGAGGGGACAACCTGTCCGCTCCTCCAGATTAATGGAGGGAGGGAGGTACAGTAAACTATGTGGGGAAAATTCCTCGGCTGAGGAATGCAGAGTGGAAGCCAGAAGGGAAGCCAAACTATGAGGCAGGCGCAGTAGGAGCCAAAATGGTGACCACAAAGGGAAACACTGGTAAAAAGACCAGATAAGGGCACAAAACCGTGGAAGACCCCAGAAAAGGACTGGAAGACATGGAGAAACGAGGTTTGACTGCATATGGTTATACTGTTATACTGCTTCTCAGTGATTGTTGTTACAGCCATTACTGATTTCCTTTGTTTTCAAATAACCAATCCTTTTAATTGATTAAAATTACAACAGTAGGCTATTACATGCAAGGGAATCATGCAGATGTTCTAAATGTTGACGACAGTCTCTGTGCAGTCTCCAATTTCAGTCCTTGGGTATCAAGGTTCTCTCCAGTGAGTCGTCTCTTGATTATTTTAATTTCTTATTTTAGAAAATTCATGTGGTCTTTCATCTTCTCCCCCCACACACGCTATTTTTCACTCTCCCACTATAATCACACTAGAGGCCTAGAGCACGAAATTCGTGCATTAAAAGGGGAGTCCCCTCAGCCTGACCTGCGCCCTCTCGTAGTCTGGGACCCCTTGAGGGATATCCGCCTGCCAGCTCAGACATCCCTCTCACAGTCTGGGAGCCCATGCTCCTTACCACCCACCTGCTCACTGTTCCTTAGCGCTGACACGGGGCGGGGGCGTGAGAGGGCTGATGCGCTTGCCAGCCATGAGCCCAGTTTCTGGCTGAGCTCACTGATCACCAGAAGGCAGCTCCTGCATTGAGTGTCTGCCCCCTGGTGATCACTGTGCATCATAGCAACCGGTCATTCTAGTCGTTCTGCCGTAACGTTGCTTAGGCTTTTATTATATAGATTATATAGACTAGCACCCTAATTATGTACGTGTCAGTCAGAACTTTACCTTATTGCGTCGTCTGTACTATGATTATTTTGCTGACTCTTCCGAACTCTTCTCTCAAGTACATCAATGTCCTTCCTCTAAGTATATTCAAACACATAGTTGTTTACCAATTTTATCCTCTTGAAGAATTTGTTTCCAGAGCTTCTGACCTGCTCCAGTCTGGTCCGGTCATGCTCTAAGCCAGCTGCAAGCTGTTGTCTTCACTTAGGATCTTGTCTCACCACTATTTGGAGAATCCCAGCTTCTTTTCTTGACTGCCTTGCTTTAGTGGAGAACATCCCTCAGGAGTGTCTTACAAAACATTCATGGAGGTAAATCTAAGACCTTGTGCATTTGAAATGTCAGTTTTGTCCCCTCACTCACTGGTAATTTGGCTGGACCTAGAATCTGGGCTGGGAAATCATTTTCCCTTAGCCTCTGAAGGCATCGTGCTCTGTCTTCTAACTTTCAGTATTGAGAAATCCAGTGTTATTCTGCTCTTGTTCCTGTCTAGGAAATGCTCTCCCCTCCTCCTGACACACCCTGGAAGCTGTAGGAACTTCTTGTTTTCATATTGTAAAATTTCACAATGACCTGCATTTGTACGGGCTTATTTTCATCCATTGGGCTGGGCACTCAGTAGCATACTCCTCCTTTCTGGGAAAGTTTTTGAAACTTTCAGTGTGTCCTCCACCCATTTAGGCAGCTTGGGCTGCTATACCAAAATTCCAAAAACTAGTGGCTTAAAATAGCAAACATTTATTTTTCAAAGTTCTGGAAGCTGAAGTCCAAGATCTAGGTACCAGCAGGTTCAGTATGTGTCCAGGGCTCTGTTTCCAGTTTCTTAATGCTGCTCCCTCACTATATTCACACAGAGCACTTTCTGGGGTCCCTTTTATGAGCACACTAATCCCATTCATGAGGATTCAACCTCCACCAAAGGCCCCACCTCCTAATACATCTTGGGGGTTAGGATGTCTATACACAGTTTGGGGGGCACATTCAGTCCATAACATCTCCTTTTCAAAACTTGAACCTCTTCCTGGATCCAGATTTTTTGCATATTGGGCCTCTAGGACCAGGCCTCTCATTTAACTTTGTCTCCTCTTTTCCCACCTGTATCTTGTTACTTTGCTTCAGGAAATTTTCCTCAACTTCATCTGTCTTCCATAATTTTTTAAAAAAATGTATGACTTGGTTGTTTTTTTTTAAAATGTATGTTATTGATTTTTTTACAGAGAGGAAGGGAGAGGGATGGAGACCTAGAAACATCGATGAGAAACATCGATCAGCTGCCTTCTGCACACCCCCTACTGGGGATGTGCCCACAACCAAGGTACATGCCCTTGACCAGAATCAAACCTGGGACCCTTCAGTCCACAGGCTGACGCTCTATCCACTGAGCCAAACCCGTGAGGGCTATGACTTGATTTTAATTCTTGGAAAAAGTATTAAGTGGCATCTTGTTGGTTTTTGTGGATGTAATGTTTAACCCTTAAGTGTATTAACGATAGCATTCTTTTCCAATGTTTTCTTCTTCATTGTCTTTTCTCCAAATCACCGTTTTTCCTTCTCTCTCTTTTGCCCCTGTTGGAACTTCTCTCCTGTCTGGAGGCACACACTTGTGTGCATTCACCCTAAGTCCTGATTTCAAAGGTTTTCCACCAGGTAACGCTGCTCTAGAAAGTCCCTATCCCTTAAAGGATGTGGTTTCATCCAGCTCTGTAACAACTGATCAAGTTTTTTTGCTCTAAACCCAAGAAGCACATAAATACTCTGAACTCATCTTGATCTTTTTAAGGCTGACAAGATAGTCCCTAGCCAACTCTTACATTTAAAGCCAGGAAATGGCTCCAAACCAGACACATGGATACAAAGGACTCTTGAGGCCTGTAAGATATTAAAGTGAGACTGGGGTTTGAGCCTGAAGTTCTAGTTGAAGCAACCTCAATGAATTTATGCGCAACTAAATATTTGTAGGATTGCTTCCATATGACCTTTCTTTTTGAAGACAATGACTCATTCCTTCACTAATTTAAGCCACATCTTCATAAACTTGGCCTGAAATAAGATGACTGAGGATATGGGTTCCTCCTTCCTGCTCAGACACTGCCAGACTTGCAGGAGCCAGGAAAATGAGGCACATGTTCCTCACAGACATTAGATTTTACTTTTACGGCCATTGGAGAACAACTGGAAACACAGGAACTGCATTAACCTTGTTATATAAACCATATACCTTCTTAATGTTAAAAATGTAAACATAAGCATTAATTCTTATTTATATATAATTAAGACTTTCATTAACATATCTGGGCCTTCCTCTTCTCTTGCAAAGTTACTTCCTGGATCTATAGGAGACCATTGTGAAGGAGGAATTATGACTCCCATTTAAGGTCACACATTAAGAGACAAACTGCAGTCAAGATGGCCCCCGACTTGTGCCCACGCTGGCTCCAGCATAACTAGCTACCTCTCCCTTGTTCTAATTTAAACAGACCGGATGACAAGACCACAAGTGAGACACAGAATTCAACTCTTAAATCCACACAACCACTTGAAAAAATGACAATAGCCAACACAGTAGCTGTCCAGTGAATTAATCAAAATTATACTTTTTTTGTCAGATTGGCAAAGAATATGTATGTTGGTTATACCACAGAATTTTTGTAGTTTGTGTGCCATGAGATGAAAAAAGGTTGAAAATCACTGGTTTAGATTACAAATTTTATGTTCTGTGTATTTTATCACATTAAGCAATTAAAAAAAATAGATTCAGAAACTAGACTGAAGAAGATTGAACATTTTTAACTTCAATAAGGATACAGATGACCCTTGAAAAACACCAGAGTTAGGGCACCAACACCCAACACTGTTGAAAATGTGTAACTTTTGACTCCCCCAAAATTTTACTAATAGCTTACTGTTGACTGTAAGCCTCACCAATAACAAACAGATGATTAACATATATTTTGTATGTTATTTGTATTAAAGACTATTTTTACAATAAGGTAAGCTAGAGAAAAAATGTTAAGAAAGTCATGAGAAAATAGAGTACCATATTTATTGGGACTGTAAGTTTATGTCATCTGTTTACAGAATGAATCATGTTAGTACCGTCTTTTTCCGTGTGTAAGATGCTATATTTTTCTAAAATCGTTAGACTGAAAATTGAAGGGTGTCTTATACATGGAAGTCAGCTGAGGAGGAAGCCCCGTGGGTGCATAGCTGCCCATACCTTGTAAAACAGGGTTCCTCCAATCACGAGCCTTATTGTTACTGATGTCAGCTGATGCCGTAATTGGAGGTGGAGTTGCAGAGTGCACAGAAACAACAGGGACCAGTGCATTCTGAGCCCATAAAAATGTCAAACAATAAAAAGATAAATGCTGGTAAGTGATTGTCTTACTCTGCAAAATTCAAACTGAATGTAATCAACTATGCAAAAGAGCATGGAAACAGAGCTGCAGAGAGAATTTGGACCTCCTCTCACTGAGTGTATGATCAGACAGTGGAGAAAACAGAAAGAACAACACCTAAGACCATCCTGCATATCAGATATTTACATTACAATTCATAACAGTAGCAACATTACAGTTATGAAGTAGCAACGAAAATAATTTTATGGTTGGGGGGCACAACATGAGGAACTGTATTTAAAGGGCCAGAAGAGTTATTAAGAAGACAGCAGTGATGCAACAGAGGCTGATTAAAGTGATACGCTGCATAATATCATAGTACTGGTATGTACCATTACTTGTAGTAATTACTAAATAAAAATGTGTTGTTTTATGTTTAAAATATTGATTTCTTAATTTTGGGTTGGAAAAATGGAGGGCGTCTTATTCATGGGGGCTTCTTACACATAGAAAAATATGGTACATGTCCTAGCCGGTTTGGCTCAGTGGATAGAGTGTCAGCCTGTGGACTCAGGGGTCCCAGGTTTGATTCTGGCCAAGGACATGTACCTTGGTTGCAGGCACATCCCCAGTAGGAAGTGTGCAGGAGGCAGCTGATCGATGTTTCTCTCTCATCGATGTTTCTAACTCCCTATCCCTCTCCTTTTCTCTCTGTAAAAAAAATCAATAAAATATATATATTTTTAAAAATATGGTACATCAATATTGTTTTACATGATACAAAACACTGTAGATCAGTGATTCTCAACCTTCTGCCCCTTTAAATACAGTTCCTCACGTTGTGACCTAACCATAAAATTATTTTCGTTGCTACTTCATAACTGTAATTACGTTACTGTTATGAATTGTAATGTAAATATCTGATATGCAGGATGGTCTTAGGCAACCCCTGTGAAAGGGTTGTTTGATCACCAAAGGGGTCGCTAGCTGTAGATGTTATATCTTATACTAACACAATATCAAAAATTAAAAGATAATGTGAAAAAGAAATTTATACTTATTCACAGGTATAACAATTACTGAATTAATAATGAAGAAACAGCAATATGACTTTATGGTAGCCTAGGGTAATCAATGCAATTGCTCATGACAGCCTATATAACAATGAAAGCAGCGTTGTAAAATTCTCATGGCACACAGTAGTACAGTCCATACACTGTAGTATTGGGAACATTGTTATATTAAAAAAAACAAAAAAGAAACACCTGTGGTGATACACTGATATGCAGTTTCTCCAATTAAAGTGAGTATGGTAGTGTAATTCTTTGAAAGCAAAGTTATGAAATAAGAAAACACATTATTAATTTTATATATAACATCACTCACCTCGCCTACGTATGGTAGGCTATCCATTCTCATACACATCTTGTGCTTGATGTTCTACACAATGAAAATACTTTGGACATGACGACACAAGGCTTCACATAGTTCCTGCCACATGAAGACACACAAAGCCATGTTGAACAAGCTGAGGAGGAGGAAGAGGTCGGAGGCTGCCTCTCAGGTGGGCGGCACAGGTGGAAGAAACTGAGGAGGTACAAGAGGAGGTGGGAAGGGCAGGCATACTGTTTAAGTTTACATAAATACATGGCAATTTCTGTCTCACTTTATTCACTTCTCTAAAAATGTTTCTATATGCTACCAACCTCCACCATTTGCTTTTGTTTCAGTGCCTGTATCATAGAAGGGTCCATGTCGTAAAAGCCAAAAGCAGTCTTGAATAATCAGAAATCTTGTGCCTGTCTGATAACAACTGTTTTCTGGCTGCTGGTTCTGTCTTCTTCCTCATCGTCTGGCACTGGCTCAGAAACACTCAACTCCATTGAATCATCTTCTGTGAATTCTTCTGGTGTGCAGTCTATGAGCTCTTGAATTTCTCCAAGATCCACATCCTGAAACCCTTCAGCACCCACCTTCACCAATTCCACAATCTGTCATGATTTCCTTGATTGGCTTTGTCGTAAATCCTGTGAAGTTTATTGTTTCGGGCTTGATGGCTTTCATTGCTTTTTCTGTAACAACGGTGGCATCTTCAATGGTTAATCCTTCCAGACTTTCATGATGTTCTCTCTAATGGGATTCTGGAGCCAGAAGATTAAGACTCAAAGCCATGTGTAAAAAAGAAAAAGGGCAAAACCAAACTCTAGTGTCTAGGGGATAAACTATGAAGGGACACAAGGAAGAATCAGACAGGTGGTCATCTTTGGAGGGAGAGGCTGTGATTTTAATGAGGGTTGGCAAGGTTCTTGACCTGGGTGATGGCTTCAAGGGTGATTTGCCTTGTAGTGATTCATTAATCTGTCCAGTGAGATTTTCTGTATCTGTTTTTTGTAATGATAAAAAAAAAGTTTAAAAACAAAAAACTCAGCTTCCCCAGTCTCATGCATTTGCTGGAGATTGCTGCTTCCTTAGGAGAGGAGCTCAGAACACAGACGTTGATGGCAGGAAAAGTAGTTTTGATTTCTTACTCTGTTACTAATTGTGAGATTTTTGGTAAGTTGCTTTGCCTCTCTGAGCTCAATGCTCTTCACCTGGAAGATGGGCATCATATCATTATCAAGCCCAGAGGTTTGCTCTGAAGATTAAATGAGGTTATGCATGTATAATGCTTCATACGATACATGGCATACAGTAAATGTTTAATAAAGATTAATTATTATTGGTATTCAAACATCAATGTTTATAGATTAATTTAATGGGCCTTTAAGTATCATTAAATAGACACAATATATATATGTAGTCTCTAACTATTTAAGGAAAAAATATTTGTATTACATTCTCCGAAACACCTACTCCTCCCAAGTTAGCTGTTGCAATCTCTTCCCGTGAACATATATTTATGACAAAGTATTATGGAAACTAAAACCCTACTTATATATGAAAATACTTACATGGCTTCATCATCTTTGAGAGATGATAAATCAGATGGAAACTTTTGAATTAGCAATTTATGGTAGGATGAGGTCTCCAGCCCAGCTCTTTTCACACACTGACTGTGGAACAAACGGGTTCTTGCTTTCAAAGGCAACCTGGAAGTCTGGGTATTTCCTCATTCTTTAAGAAGCATTTGTATATATTTTACATGTTTATGTGTTCTTATAGTTTTGATCACATTAGAAGATCTACATGCTGAAATTGGTGTCATTAAAACAGCCTCTCACACTTTAAATTCTCTCCTCTTAAAAATATTGGAATTAATGTCTCTCACACACATTATTTATTAACAGCCTGACCCATTCCTGAATACTGTATGGAAAATAAATGAGACGCTGTCTATTCTTGTAAAGTTAGTTATGGCTAAAATATTAATGGAATTAGAAATGATCAGTATGTCACTGTGGCTGTGAGGAGCTGTGAACGTGAGGTAAAGTCTGTTTTCCACCACTGCTAATTCTGTCTCAGAAATAAAGATATATGAGGCAATCCAAGAGAAAAATTAAACTAGAACAAATATATCTCATTAACAAAGCAGTCAATTCCCTTTATTTTAAAATTTTATGTACACATATGAATGATCTGTATAATGTACATTCAATATAGAAAGCTTTATATATTTGATAATGTATAGAACATTTCACAATTACACTAATCTCTTACCGAACAGCTTGACATCTGTTTTTAAATTTTTTGCTCAAGCTCCTATCTCATTCAGTTTGGAGCCAGCTGTACATACGATGTGGACTGTGAGCCTCGGGAGGGGACCATTGAACAGATGCAGGGACAAGCCCTAATAGTGTTCGACCATGAGAGGACAGCCATGTGGACTCGATTCAGGAGAGGAAAATGCCCTTTTCCAGGAACGAGTGACTTAGCCCAGTTTTTGTAGACTGTAGTGCAACCCCACAGTCACACTAATTCAAAAAAAACATTATAAAAATTAGGAAGATTTTGTCTTTTTGATTCACAGTCTTGTAAACAGATATAAAGGAGCGATGTGCTTACATACATCAAGAAAGAAATTCTTGTGTACCCACTTAAGTTGATCCACAGAGTGCTTTCTTATAGTGTGATACAACTGGAATCACTGACTTTTCCTAAATAAAAATATTTTCATAGAAAAAGGAATAACACTGTCATGAAATCAGGAGGAAGGCAGTAAGAGTTTGCTTCAACGTGTCAGCTGGAGGAATGTGGACTGGGCACCGACTGGCCTTTCAGTGTAATGTCTCTCACGAGGATTTCAAGTCTGATAGCCAAGGTCGCCTGCCTCATGGTCTACGGGAGGCGGCAGGTTAGACATGACTGACGAGGATGTGCCTGCGGTAAGGTAGCCAGCAACTCCAGGTCCTGCAAGAGAGAAAGGAAAACACACACCTTCTAGAGAGCACAGCCACGTGGAAACGGGGGCCTTTGTAAAATGTCAGAACCCCATCACAAGAAGCTGATGACCTAAGAGAATTACCTCAAGGTACAGCTAAGCCTTAACCAACAGCTACAAAAGCCATGAAAATGCTGCTGCCTGTACTATGTGACAAAGTTAAAAATGATTCCGAAATTTCTGCTGGACAGTAACACTGCTGTGGGAATATGGAAAAATTTCCCTCCTCACATCTGGGAAGTTGTTTTTCAAAAAAAAAAATCCTGGGCACTGAAGGATAGCTATGTCAAATATTAAAAAAAGGGGAAGTGTGACAAACAGGAAAGAAACTCAGTCCATCCAAAACTCACACTTGATGAAATTCCCAACAAAACAAAACACTTCTATCCATCAAGTTAACCTATTTTCATTTGGTGGGGGAAAAAAAGCTATTATAACAAGCAACACCAAATGAACAAGGATTGCTCCACCAAGGTCTAAGAAAAGGCAGGCTCAGGACATGTCTGAGGTCAAAACAAGAGCGCTCTGGGGAGTCTCACGGGTTTAGGCCATGGTCTGCCTGGACTCTCAGGGTCTCTGCTGCATGAAAATGCTCTCCCGCCAGCCTTCATCAGGATGTGTCCTGGGAGCATGGAAGGACTGTAGGCCCTCTACTTTCTCTTAAACATGGCAGACATTTAATCACACCTGACTCTGTACAAACTGTACAGATTACTTTACTTACAAGAAACACTGTAGCATAATACGAAAACTAAGCAACACTTTAAGCGGAAATTGTAGGAAACAAGGCAAACAGATAGGGAACATTGAAGGGTCAGGACAAGAAAGGCAGTGGAAGGTGGCATGCATTTAGCAAAATGGTTCTCTACCTGTGTCAGAGAGCTACACAGAAGTTAGCAAGCTGCCTGGCAGAGCGGATCTAAAGCCCGCTCCTGAGGTGAAGGGGGCTGCTGCCAGTTAGAAGGGAAGGAGAGACACCTGAGGGGAAAAAAGAAATATAAGCAGCAAGGGAAGTTGTGAGGAAGTGCAAACAGCAGAGCAGTTTGATGGGGATTAAAGCATAACAGGGACAGATGCAGGAAAAGGGGCCCAATTCAGACCACCTTGTTTTTCATCCTTACAAGCATTTGTACCGCTGAGCCGACACTGTATCTTGCATGTGGCTACTGGGCCAGAGACAACAGCCTGGGGAAGCTGTGACATGCCACGCAGACACCTAGGTCCTCAAAACCTTCCACTCAGAAATCTTAGAAGAATTTCCCCTTTTACGCCCAGCGAACCTGCCTACCAACCCCTGCCTTCCACCAACCAGGACGCGGGCCTCCCACGGCCTGCTCAGGAGAAAGACCTCACAGGGGGTGGAGAAAGACAGCACACTGCCCACCACAGCCCATCACCCTATCGCTCTTGGAACCTTAGGCAACAGTGAGATTACCAGGAAACTAGCAAACAGGTCTCACCAAAGATGTCACCCTTAGGAATAAAACCCTCCAAATGGGTATAAATCCTGAGCACCTCTAATTGTGGGCTCAACTTGGTTCCCACCAAACAAGTAGATCATGAGACCAAATCATGACTGGTACGTACAGAAAAGGGACTAAGGCTGCGGTCCTCAAGCTGTGGGCTGAGGCACCGGGCAAATGCACAGGGCACTGCTGCAGAATTTTAATCTGAGAAACAGAGGCATCTGCTGGACACCATACAAACAGCTTGCAAGGTGTTGGACATAACTACTTAATAAACTTAACTATTAGCTTTTTTATTTGGTCTTAGGGAACAGATGGAAAAAATGTGAAATGAGAAAGTTTGGGAACCTCTGGGCTAAAATCTAAATTGTGAATGATGGTCTTGAAGGATTATCCAGCATACTCTAGCCCTATCACCTGCCTCGTTAGGAAGACAAATTAATTCCAGAATATTCTGTAAATGAAGTCTGAGACGCTCTCTCCCTCACACCCTGGCCTCAGTGAGGATGTGTCTGGTGTTCAGTGGCTAGGAGTTACAGTCTGGCCACGAGGATGGGACAGAGCAGAGCGCTCTCCAGCGAAAGGCAAGAGGAAAGAGGAGGGGCTGCAAGAAACTCAGCAGCTGGCAACAGTGTGCAAGGCTGTCAGACTTACAAAGAATGAGAAAAGGTGGAGACTTAAAGACTTCCACAAAAGGGAATTGCTCATGACGGAGCAGTGGAAGGAACATGAGCTTTGGTGACAACGAACACGGGCTTCTCAGCAGGGAAAACACAAAAAAGAGGCTCTGCCGTAGCAGCACTGTCTTTCAATGAATTAACAGGGACCTCAGGGGTCCTTCCTGATAACGCTCATACTTCCTAACATTGCCAACATCCTGTCTTGGACAGGAGTTTAAAAAAAGCAAAAGGTAATAAAAACCTACTCTGTAAAGACCTAATGGACTGGTTTGAGGAGAGGCCCAAGAATTGTACCTTCTGTCCCTTTAATGACCTTAGGAAGACAAGTTAACTGTCCCTCATGCCTCTAATTAAATATGTACGAATAAAGTTTTTTCCTGTCCAATTCTAGCTCTTACATGTTGACATGCCCGCAGGCTGCAGCGGTGGCCCTCAGAATGGTCATGGTGACACGAGGCCTTTCCAGGCTGAGGTTTAGACCGTCTCCCCATGACTGGCTCTGTGTAAAACCTGCTGCCCCTTGAGCAGTCTAACAACTTCAAAGAAGTTTGTAAACAGCAGCCTATTTCGTCCCTAACCCTCTCTTCACTCCCTGCAACTCACAGCTGCTGCTCACACCTCATTTCAGAAGCCACACTGGGATCAAGTCAAAGGAGAGGCACAGACAGGAATCCTTACTTCCTATTCTTTTTCTATAGCTATTAGGGGGTCTGTATGAGGGTGAGGACCAAAATGGTTTCTAAAGGAAGTCTAGGTCTCTGAAGATAAACCCCTATTTCTTCTGTGTCAGTAGCAAAGATCATTTGCAGTCTTTTATCCCATCCAGTCAAATCAATGAATGTGAACTAGAATGGAGAACAGAAAAGAATGAAAAGAGGCCCCCCTGCAAGGAAGCTTACAATCTACACCTTACTATTTTTCGGCCCAATTTTAAACAAGTTTACACTTAGCGAGAATAAGTCAGAGTTTCCAATCATAACATCCCATATACAAAGTAATGACTGCAACGCCACCAAAATGGGTCTGTACTTTTGGAAAAAGAGTCTACAGAGGTAAAGTTCTTGATGTTCCTAACTAGGAGCTATGGCTCTGCCCCCAGTTTGAAGGAGATGTGGAACAGAGCATGGCCATATTCCAGGGACTTCTCTCCATGGAAAGCAGAGGACGGAGATGGAAAACCTGTGGCACTCTGTTGCTCAATGTGCAGCCAAAGCACCATGTTTGCAAATCATAGGCTCTGCTTGTGAATTCTAGTGGTTTAATATTAAAGTGGTCACAGTGGGGAGGGGAGGAAGTTGTATCACAGCCGAGTCTAAAATCAAAACCAAGCAAAACTTCCTCCCAAGTCCGCATTTATGAATACTCAAGATTCAGTCTTCATGATGTATAATCTCCTATACTAGCAATCAGGATGATTAAAACAATTACACTAGTGTGAGAAACACTGGATAATAATCTTTTTTTTATCAATTTGCCCACATGATCTCTGATTAGAGGAGGACTCAGTGCTGACATTTTTAAAATATACTGTTGAACCTTGAGAAGTGAGAGGTTAGGAGTACCGACTTCTCTCACGGTTGAAAATCTAAGTACACCTATACCTGTCCCTCCTCATACAGACCCCAACCTTGACATTGGGCCTTGAACAACATGGGTTTGAGCTTCCAGGATCAAATGAAAACAATCCACGTATAACTGGACCTGCACAGTTCAAACCCACATTGTTCAAGAGTCAACTACAACTTCAGGCAGACAGCAAGAACCACCTCATATTCTTAAGGTTAATTTAAACAGAAAACTTTTATACCAGAGACTATATTTCATTTTCAGCATATACCAATACAGTGCTGGGACTTCCTTTTTAAACAAAAGCCAGTATGAAAATGAGTATGGTAAAATTATTTTGTAATTAATATGTCAAATGGACAAATGTCTTGAACTTCAAAACTGTATTACCTTTTGATCCCTAATCAGTAAACATCCTTCCCTGCGATATTCCCTCCCCTGAGAGGACTATCCAGAAATATTTAGTAAAAGTAAAGATAAATCACTAGAAACGTAGGAGAAAAATATTTCACGTGTAAGTGTACATATTTGAAACCTCAACTTATTTTGACAGGATGAAAGGATGATACCATGTTTCTGATACTGTTAGTTCTGGTTAGATTATTTTTCCACAATTTATAATCTATAAAAGCTTAATATGCAAATTGTCCCCACGGGAAATCAATCACGTGTGCTGACCACGAGGGGGCGGTGCGGAACAAAGGAAGGCCCTGTCCGGCAGCTGGCAGTTAGGGGAGACCCTGTCCAGCAGCCAGCAGCCGGGGAAGGGAGGCTCTGGCCAGCAGCCAGAAGGCCCCAAACGGCCCTGATCGCTGGCCAGGCCTAGGGACCCTACCTGTGCATGAATTTCACGCATTGGGCCTCTACTGTTTAATATAAACATTTTAAAATAGCCATGCTCCAAATGTAACCTATGACACCAATAATTACTTTGATTAAAACTGAGAAGAGTCCATGATCCAGTCAATACACAGTGGGTCACATGCTGTCCAGAGCTGAAACCCAAGGTTGCTGCATGCTCACAGCACCTCCAGCACAGGTTGAGCTTAGTAAAGCCTCCAAATGTTACTTGTGGTCTAGTTAGGGCAAAAGGAAGGTCCAAGTAGCTTCTGCCATGTGTCTTAGGGTAACCAATTAGGTGGGATTTACCTGTGAGGTATCCTGCTGTTTGTGAGTCAGAAATAAATAAATCATGTTTCTGGTCTTTGAAGGCACTCCAGACTGATGAACGAGACAGGATTTCATTCACCTAGGGAAGGAAAGAAAAATCTTTCAATATAAATAAAGGGCTGGATATTGAAAGACAGAACTAAAGAGAAAAGTAAACTTCCAAGAGAAAAGGAAGAAGGCCAGCTGAGGTAAAATCAAAGATGGACTAAAACCTAGCATCCCTCAAACACTCTATACCTGGTACATTTCATTAAACCAGACACAAAGAAGCCTTCCCTCTTGGACTCTATGATTTGAACCTACAAACTACTGATTTGTATGTAATTTGGCAGGAAGATTTTCTTGTTATGGTAACAACTGTCTGATAGTGTGGTATGAGCTCATGAAGGACTCCTGAGGAAGGGACATGGGGAGAAGATGCTACAAACTTGAGCTAAAACTTACAGCTAAAACTCACAACAGTCTTTCAAATTGCAGGTTGTGACCTATTAGAAGTTTATGAAATCAATTAAGAGAATTGTGATCCACACACTTCAGAAAATAAAATAGGTCCATATAGAAAGCATCAGAGTATCACATGTAAATGGATAAATACTGTTCTGTGACTTATACACACACACACACACAGAGACACACACACCGCTATATATATATATAAAAGCCTAAGCAACCGTTTGTTCAACCTCTAAACCGGTAGCCATGACACGCATTGATCACCAGTGGGCAGACACACTCAACGCACAGGCATGAAAACATGGACCAGACTGATGAATCTCAGAGAAAGGAGAGCAGGAAGGGATTAACCAAAGATCTTATATGCATACCAGAGACCCAGTGCACAGATTCTTGCACCAGTGGGGTCCCTGAGCCTGGCTTATGGGGATCAGGCTGAAACCAGCAGTTTGACATCCCCTGAGGGGTCCCAGATTGCGAGAGGGAACAGGCCAGGCCGAGGTGCCCTACTGGTGCACGAATCTGCACTGGGCCTCTAGTGTAAGTATAGATAACGTGTGTAAATGTCTACTGATGTAAGATGAAAGAAGTATTTCTTTCTGTGTGACAGATTTTTTTAAAAGTTTAGGATATTCCAATTTGGAGATTATCTTTTTCATATCAATGTCCACATCAAATATTTATTGAGCACTTTGCATGTGGCACCAGTGGACACAAGATGAGAAAAACAGCCTGTCTCTGAAATGCTTACAGTCTAGCAGGAGAGACAGCATCAGATAATGTCATGGTAAGCATAAAGCAGAGCTGCCCATGGGGCCATGTGTGAGTCCAAGAGATTTCTTTTCCACCTTGGAGAGAAGCAATAGTGCAAGTGACTGGTTGTGAAGGTGGTGGAGGAGCTCCTACTTTGGAAACTATCCTACTTCTCTTCTTCCCTTGGAGTGCAAGGTGGTCGTCAGGGTTACTCTGCTAATTTCATCAACAGGAGTCCTGAGACAGGCCAGGGGAAGACAACTGCCTGCATGTGGCACACAGGAGTGGCTGTGCTTGACATTCAGAGCACCCACAGGCAAGCCTGCCCCTCGCCCCAAATACTTTACATAAACTTATAGTTAATGACTGCAGCAACACATGCTCTCTCTCCATTAATATCATTTTAAATTGTTCAAATGATGATATTGGTAGAATTGACAATGGCATAAAAATGTTTCTTTAGTTGGAACACACAAACAGCGAATAGGTTCCTTAAAGGAAAGCTCTAAGTCAATTTAAACCTATAAAGAATATTGGCAGGTAAAAACAATCCAAATGTCCATCAACAGGTGAACGGATAAACGAATTATGGCATATATACACAATGGACGATTACTCAGTCTGAAAAAGGAAAGCACTGATACACGCTCCAACATGGATGAACCTCAAGAACATATACTAGTACTAAGTGACAAGAGCCAGACACCAAAGGTCACACAGATTCCACTTACATGAAATAACTGAAACAGAACTCATAGAAAACAGAGTGGGGCTCCCAGAGGCTGGCAGGAGGGAGAAATGAGGAGTCACTGCTTAATGGGAACACACCAATTAACTGTTCACTTTAAAATAGTTAATTTCATGTTGCCTAAATTTTCCTCAACTTAAAAAAGAGAGAGAGAGAGAGAGAATTAGTAGATGGGGCTATGCAGTAACACTGAATGAGGAACTCCTCAGAAGCAACTTAACCAATGAAACCAAAGAGGAAAATTAAATTATTGAACGGGCTTGAAATCAGCATATGCATGAAGTATATCTATGTAACAACAAAAAAAGAAAACCAACCCTTTTTATGTGCTAATAAAGAAAGAAGATGAAACTAAAATGATGCTCTGTATCTTTTATATGGCATTATGGGATGTTTCATGAATGTGATTATCACTATCCAATAACAACTCCTAGAACTCAAAGTTAAACTTCATCTGTACTAAATACTCATTAGTCTTCACTGCTGAAGAATTTCAGCATTTTTCTTCCTGAAATGGACAACATGCTGTTACCACGTAGAAAAAGAATCTTCCTGGGCGACTACAGGAGTCTGTCTGGTTTGTGTTTTTTCACTAGTTAGGAGAGAGCCATGCGAGTCCATCCTTGGTCTTCTGATCAGCTTGTAACAGCCAAGAGAACCACCCCTGTGAGTGGAACTCGAGCCAAGACCCTGGGCTTTGAGAAGGCCTTGCTGTAACTGGCAGATCAATCACCCTGTGCAGACTCACCTGTTCTCCATGCTGCAGGCTTCGAGTCATGGCCTTGAGGGCTTTAACAATCTGAGCCTTAGTGGCTGCTGGACTGTCCAGATTTTCGAGGCCAATGCCTTCAAGTAATTTCAAGAGGTATGGGACCAAATCTGCTTTCAGGGCCTAGAAGACAATATAATATTAAGTATACATATAGGCTGAAAAAAAGTAAACCATCCACTGAAGAAATAATTTCACCCCTGGGGCCATACCTGCATCATGTTAATGCCAGGTGAAGAGTTTGTAAGTATTTAATGATAATGGCATTCTTATTCAGTAAGATTTTAATCCAAACCATCAACTACTCTAAATACACATTATTTTATTTAATCTTCCCATAAAGACATAGGCACAATTATTTTTACTGATGGAAAACAGTCAGTGCACGGAGGGTGAAACATGCTGATAGTCACAGAGCCAGCAGTGACTGAATCTAGAGCTCTATGTACAAAGGCAAAGCTGAAGCTTTCATCCCTCCACTGGGCTGCCTCCTCCACTGACACTACACTAACAGGCAACAATGTTTGAAGTATCTTAATATTTTTTTCTTAAAACATCAACCTTTGCAGTCATCATACATTTCCTTGATAGGAAATATATAATAAAAGTTATTGAAAGTTATTTAGCCTAATAAAAGTTAAATAACACTCTGGTCTCACAAACTTTTCGATGCCCATTCCAAAACTCAAAGGTTAGAGGTGGAAGTAATTAACATTAGTGAGTATACCTTTTTACCATTATTATTCTAGTAACAACCTTGTGAGGTAGTCATACCTTTATTTTACAGATGCAGAATCTGAGCATAGTGAGGTTAAGTATCATGCCTGAGGTCACAGAGCCATCAAGTGGTAGAACTAACTCATGTTCTTTCCAGAACAAACCCTTCAAGCCAATTGTAACTGAGATGAATCCAGTACCTCTAACTTGCCTAAATGAAGGTGGGTGGGGAGGAGGAGGAGATTTGAGAGGAAAGGGTGCTGGGAAAATAGGAAGACCACATAAAAAAGATGCAGGGCCTTGTATTCAGGCTAGGGATGTCAGATGCCACTTGGTCACCTGGCAAATATTGAGAAACTGTTAAAAGGTTTTATGATAAAGAGTGACCCAGTTATATTAAGAGTTACATTTTAGGAAGATCACTGTCACAATGCTTTTTAATTTCAGTATCTGTCTACATTGATACCCAACAAGTCTCATTTTCATTAAGTGGGTAGTCTATTTGAAAAGAACAAAATCTTGGCAAACAAAAGAAACAAAGGAATGAATAAACAGAATTAAAAATTTCCAAAAAGGATACAGCAAATTTTACAAAACAAGCTAAGGATAAATGCTTAGTAGACAACCAAAACTTTAAATTTAAACATTGGTAAGATGTTTGGCAGCTACCACACCGTGTCTGTGTGTACATATATACTTGTGCCTATGTATGTGTGTGTATAAAATATGAAATCATACATGTACAATCCACAAGTTACCTCTCTAACAAACCTCAATCAGGGACACCAAGCAGTGCTGCTAAGTAAAAACTTGTGTGTCTGGTATGTTTGCTTTCCTAAAACAGTGCTGAATCTAGAGTCACTTACTTGTGCTACTAATTCACTTTGCTCCTTCTGAAACATTCGATTAATTGCTTCACAGGCTAGACCAACAATATCCGGTCGCTTTTTCATTCCATTCATCAGAGGACCAATGGTCTCTAAAGATGCCATGGCTCGAACACACAGCTAAATGCCCAAAAAAGATGGTTACAATACTTTATACTGCACAGTAAATGCCATAAAAATAAAAGACATGAAAAATCTACATTCAGTTCAACCTTAATCATGAACTGAATCAAATTCAGTCTTCTATTAACTATATCATTAAACCAGCTTAAGAACTGCTACAGTACCATGTAACTCAGATGCAGAAAGGCACACAGTTAGAAAGGGATTCATACCACACTGGACATTAGGAAGAGGAAGCGTAAACTCTAGAGCTATAATGTACTAAACGGATTCTTCAATACCTCGTTTTCAGACAGGGCATGGATAACCCGCATGGCACTCTTAGGAATGGCGTTGTTCCTGTGATTCATTGCCTGGATGACTTTGGGAAGATGGCCCAATGGTGGGACTTGATCAGCCAGCTGAGGCTGTGCATTGAAGAGACATACTGTAGCCATTGTCAAAGTTTCCAGAGTTTCCCCCTGGAATGTATAAAACACACAAACAAACTATAAAATATTGACACAGTTCTAAACATCCTTCACAATTATTTGGTGCTCAAAACTAGGGATCCACAAATTCTATGTACTGATACTTGGCAACTGATTCACAAATCTTATAAGAACAAACTTCCCTATCTTGATAAAAGGCATGAATTCAAAGGACTTTAAGAATGTCATAGCTCCCAGCCAGTGTGGCTCAGTAATTGAGCATAGACCCAAGAACGGAGAGGTCACTGGTTTGACTCCCTGTCAGGGCACATGCCTGGGTTGCAGACTCAGTCCCCGAGAGGGGGCATGCAGGAGGCAGCCGACTGATATTTCTCACAGATGTTTCTATCTCTCTATCCCTTCCCCTTCCTCTCTCTAAAAATTTATTTAAAAATATTTTTTAAAAATAAAAAGAATGTGATATCACCTGGCCGGAGTGATTCAGTGGTTGAGCATCAACCAATGAACCAGGAGGTCATGGTTCGATTCCCAGTCAGGGCATGTGCCTGGGTTGCAGGCTCAGTCCCCAGGGCAGGGTGTGCAGGAGGCAGCCAAATCTTTATCATCACTGATGTTTCTATTTCTTTCTCCCTCTCCCTGCCTCTCTGAAATCAATAAAAAAATACATATATTTTAAAAAGTGGTATCTTAATCTTAGCCTTTCACTGGGCAAGGTCACAACTCATTGCTACTGCAGGTGTTAAGAGACCATCTTTCAAAAGGTAGTACTAGAAATTTTAGATAATGTTATAGAAATGTATCAGAGATTAGTTTCAGGAAAATGAAGACTAGTGAAGTGTTTTCCCCAGCTCTACTAAAAATTCTACTACTTAACATGTCAGGTTGCCATAATGCACTTTCTATTGTGCAAAATGGATTGTAAAGACATATTATAACATTATATATAAATATATATATCTATAACACAACACACCATAAACAAACATGGAGATTGGGATGTGCCAAAAAGAAAAGTGACATAGGAGAAAATTGTAGTGTGCTTTTTCCCTTTCCAAGTTTCTATTTTGAAGATTTAAACAAGCTATTATGTAGTAACAATCCCAGTAAAGAGAAAACATGACTCTGGAAAGAGACATATGTAAATATTTCTATACTAAGATAAGTTTTGCTAAACTAATAATTTCTAAGTACTCGACATATGTCAGGCATTATGCAAATAACACCACATATATCAAAACCCATTAAAACCTCAGCCTTCGTGGATGGAGCTGTGATCATACAAAAATGAGGCAACTGAGGCTGTCATGAGGTATTACTCAAGGTCACAGAGCTTAGTAAGTGCCAGAGCTCAAACTGGAGTTCAGGACCATCTAACGAGACAACTCAGGCTCTTAATAACCTCTCTCTATAGCCAGCTTCTAACAACAATTATGTTCATACCTCAATTATTTTCAATCTTTACAAATAACAGAACCTTACACATTATCAGAATTTCTAACTCACCAAACCAAGACCAAGGCTTCTTTCTCACAGGCAGAGTTCACCCATGTAGTTACTACTCTTTTGTCAGGTTCTGTAACTAGGTCATCCCTGCCATATATGCAAAGCTGAGTAAAGAACGTGGTCTAGCAGAGCACTTCAAGTTTCTACACTGAACAGTTAAGTTTCTCCTTAAAATTATAGTCATTGGTAATGGGATGGCAGAAACCTTCTTTCCCAGCTTCTCCAATGGTCAGAAAGAGCATCTTCTCAGCACAGACACCTACAAGTGTGGTTCAAAAATAACCATCTTACCAAGACACTTCGCTTTAGAACATGCTGAAAAAAAGATGGGCATATCTGAATTTAAATGTGGCTGCTATACTGAAAGAGGCAGCTAATTCTTAATACAGTCGGTGAGGAGTGTGATGTAACAGAAACACTATCAGTGTATTTAGCAAACTATTTGATGACTGAAGCTTACATGAGGATTGTTCTTCTCCAGGAGCTCAGTTAATTTTTCTAGTAGTGCAATAAGAAATTCTCTAGGTTTTCTTAGAACCCAAGCTGGTTGTGCAATAAAGATTCTCAAGAAAACTCCTCCAACAGCAAGTTCACCCTCTGCTTCTCCAAACACCACAGTAAAATCTTCAGGCAACTTGAAATAGAGAAAGAACTAGAGTCAAGTCCTTAGTCATCATTAGTTGTACATTACACAATACATCCAAACTCTATTAAAGACATCATTATGAAATTAAGTAGTTCTTAGTCATTAATATAATCAAATCATAAGTTTTATTGTCTCTTAATAAAATTCAGAAAAGGTGGTTTGATTAGCTACTTAACTTTAAAAGTGAGTATTCCTAGTTTTAGGCTTAAAATCTTATTTGCCAGGGAAAGATCTTAATGACAAAGTTATCTAAGAGGTTGGCATTAAACTCAACAGAGATTTTAAAATATAACAACAAAAAATACAGTAAAATGCAAAATTCCTTTCTCTGATGAAAGTATATTTACCTTCCAGTTTATATCCGGGTTGTCTCGCTGATTTTTAAAGTGCCTTGGGGGGAAAAAGGGGAGATATTAAACTTCAGTCATAGGATACTTTCATTAGCCTTTAGAGCAGTGGTTCTCAACCTTCTGGCCCTTTAAATACAGTTCCTCATGTTGTGACCCAACCATAAAATTATTTTCATTGCTACTTCATAACTCTAATGTTGCTACAGTTATGAATCATAATGTAAATATCTGATATGCAAGATGGTCTTAGGCGACCCCTGTGAAAGGGTTGACCACCAAAGGGGTCACGACCCACAGGTTGAGAACCGCTGCTTTAGAGTAAATCTCAGAGAGCTGACAATGGGGAAGACATATGCCCTTCCCGGTGATTTTACCTCAAGGCCAAAGGTTATGAGCCATATCTTTACTTACTCTAGCATCATTTCTCTAACTGTTGTGGACACTTTATCTCTGGAACTATCATTCCAAATTAACTCCGGATTTTCATGAGTTCCTTCAAAAATATGGACAGCAGCTTCGGGGCTGTCTCTCATGGCATCCATGAAAACGCTTGGCAGAAATTTCATTAATGTAAGTCGAACCTATATGAGGAGGTTTGAGAAAAACAAAATAACCTATTGGAAACATCTCAATATTTCATTTGTTTTATACCTCTCTAAGATAGACTATTGCTGTAATTTGTGTTATGGCTGATAGGAGCCGTAACTATTATCCAAAAGTCCTAAAGTGGGTCAACAGGTAAATCTTGGTTTATGCAAAGGTAACTTTAACAAGCCTCACTATGACCTGCTCCTACTTACCTATCTAGTTTCATTTCCACACTCTGCCTCAAATTTAAGAAACTAGGAAATTCAGTATCCCTGGTGAACAAACTTCCCAGACCACACACCCTTCCCCTCAGAACCATGCCCTGCACCTGCCATTCCTTCTGCCCAGAACACCCTTAGCTGGCCTGTCCCTCCCAACTCTACTCCATGCTCGCCACCCTCAAAATTAAATTTTTCTCATGCTTTGTGGCCTACGTGTATTTTTAGTGCATTTATTTTGTTATACCATGTTTTATATTAAACTGTGACTTTTTTGATAAAGGATTTTAAAAGCAGCTTTAAAAAACACACATCCACACAAACTGAAAATTAATGTGAGGCATAATAAGTACAAAAGCAAAATAAAAGTTGGGAAGATAAGTTTCTTCCCTCAGTCTTCACATTGTTCTGTCTCCTTCCTGTCATTCAAGTCTGTGCTCAAATCTTGGCTTCTGGAAACTCCCCCAGTCCAGGTGTTTCGCTCACAGTATTCAACAGCCCCTAACACATACTAGCAGATACTCAAAAAAATGTACCTGAATGAATCAGACTAATATGAAGTCAGTACACAAAGGAAACATTAAAAGCTCTGTACAATTTTTAGTGAGAGACTACAAATTTGTCTCTGAACCTCCTAGCAGCTAATGAACTAAAGAAAACAATGTCAGTTACATGACAAAAATCTATAAAATAGGAAGAATGTCACTTTTCTTGATAATGGCAGAATTCAAATAAGAAGTGATCACTCACTGGTGTGTGTATACACTATCAGAATTTAAATAAAAATATTTTTATATAACACAAATCCTTTGATCATACGCCTTCAAGTTACTGTCTATGGCTGCTTTCCTGTTATAAAGGCAGAGTTTAGTATTTACAGGAATCATATTACCCACAAAGGGTAACATATTTACTATATGGCCCTTTAGAAAAAAAAGTTTACCAGCCTCTTCCCTACCTTACACCATGTGCAAAGATTCACTCAAATGGATCTAAGACATAAAGACAAGATCTAAAACTATTAAAATCTTAGGAGAAAACATAGGCAGGGGTTTTTGTAACTTTGGATTAGGCAATGATTTCTTAGATATAACATCAAAAGCACAAGCTACAGTAACAACAAAAACGATAGTTTCAACTTCAGAAGACACCATAAAAAAATGGAAAGACATCCACAGAATGGAAGAAAATATTTGCAAATCCTATCATTTGGCAAGAAATTGGTATCCAGACTAAATAAAAAACAATTACAACTCAAAAGTAAAAAGACAAATAACTCAATTTAAAAAATGAGCAAAAAATGTAAACAGATAATTCTAAAAAATATATATATATACACATACACATATACATATACATATACATATACATATACATATACATATACATACAAATGGGCAATAGGCATCACTAGCCCCCACTTCACCCCACTAGAGTGGCTATAATAAAAAAAGACATATAACAAGTATCAGAGATGTGGAGAAATTACAACTCTCACACCCTGCTGGTGGGAATGTAAAATGGTATAGCCACTTTGGAAAATAGTCTGACTGCTGCTTGAAAGGCTAAACTAGTATTACCATATGATTCAGAAATTCCACTCTGAGAAATAAAAATACCTATCCACACAAAAACATGTCAACTAATGTTCACAGAAGCGTTATTCAGAGGAGCTAAAAAGTAGAAAGAATCCACATGTCCATCAATTGATAAATGGAAAAACAAAATGTGGTGTATGTACATAATGGAATTATTTGGCAATAAAAAGGAATGAAGTACAGATACTTGCGGCAACATGGATGAACCTTATGCTAAATGACAGAAACCAGTCACAAAGGACCACATATTGTATGATCCCATTTATATGAAATACCAAGAATAGACAAATCTATGGAGGCAGAAAGTAGGTTAGTGGTTACCAGGCTCTGGGAAGAGGGGGGATGGGAGTGACCGCTAAGGGAATGTTGCCCCACCCACAGGTTGATGAAGGTGTTTCAACATCGATTGTGACTGCCCAATCTATAAATATAATAAAATCACTGAATTGTACACTTTATATGTGAGACTTGTGTGGTATGTCAATTATATCACAATAAGCTGTTACAAAAAAGGGAAAAAAAGTTTACTGACCCCAGTTCTAGAATCTCTTGCTGCAAATCACTCAACTAAGGAGCTGACACTTGTATTTTTCCTATATAGAAAATTTAAGTATAAATATATTCACCTCGATAAAATTTGTTCCTCATGTATTTCAAAGGTCAAAAAAATTACTGAAGAGTTCAATGTCAAGAGCAGTACATATTTAAATACCTAAAACATTATTTAAAACATTAATATTATAATTATGTGCTACCCAACTCTAGCTTTAAGAAAACTCAATATTAAATATAAATATTCACACAGAATATTCACATAGACCCTTTCTATAGGCATCCTATATAGTCTCCCTTATCTCATCAACCCTGCTGATCACAGACTATTAACTCCCAAAGAACTGTTTCAGGTCTTATGACAGTCTCAACACCTAGATTGTGAGATCAGGAAGAAAATAATAACTGAATCCAGCTTGTTTTACTGATATAAAATCAGACTCTGGAAGTGGGGACTCAGGAGCCTTTAGCTGATGGTGCTCCCACGTCTCTGCTGCTTGGTGGGCGGGCAGACCTGCCTCAGTGAGCACTATGTCTTAACGAGCTAATAACAGAAAGAGACTTTACTCAGCTGTGTCTGGATGGATTCCATTTAGAGGTATCCTCTGTCATAACCTAAAGATACTTTTGTTCTTTCTTTAAGAGAGATAAGCAATTTATCACTGTAATCCAAACTCTGTCTTAAAACTGCTCAACTTCAGTGCAGGCTTCTCTGAGTATAATTTTTCTCAAACTAGTAATCATAGGAACAATTTCAGGTATGTCCATCTTCCCACTTCCACATCATCATTTCCTTATCCTCACCTTCTCGGACTTTGGTAAACTTCATGAAATCAATATCAAAGTGACAGAGCTTTAATAATTAATTTCTTCCTAAGAAACTATTTTGTGCTCACCTTTGGACCTATTAGTTTATCTGCTGTCATTTTAGCAAAAAGTTCCGCTGTTTGGGCTCGAACCTGTGGATGTGTTGAATTGCAGAACATATCTAGTAAATAAATCAAAGCTCCTATGAAGGAAAAAGAGAATGAGTATTTATACTATACATAAAAAAATATAACTTTTTAAATCAGTAGAATTCATTTTCAACCTTATTTTAACTCAATGCAATATTTGATATTTTTTAAAACCACAAGCCTTCTAAAGCATTCTTCTAGTTTATAAACTATGCAAAGTGTCATCATTATTGAGCATGACTGGATGAGAAAGCACATTACCTTTTGCCATTGCTTCTTTAATTATTTTTGTACTTGATGTCAAAGCATAAAGGGTTTCTAGAACAAGCTGGCGACCTGCAGGAGAAAAGACGTTTCAAGAAATTCATCACCAGTAAGCTTACATTTACTGGGTATCAATTCTGTGCCTGGCACTGAACCAGGTGCTCTAATCGAGTATCACACTTAGATCTTCACAACAACCAGTGAGACAGACATTATCATGGCTTATTATGAACGAGGAAGCTGAGGCCAGGTTTAACCAGCCCATGGTTTCACATTCAGTAAGTGGCATAGCTCTATTTTGTATAGAGTTCGATTTGACTCCAAAGTGCATATTCATAACCAATATGCTTGTCTTCCTACCTCACTGTTCACAGCATAAACAAAATTTTCTCACATCCTGACACCTGAGGACACTCTGATCAGGCATCTAAGATTTTACCGGGTACTATTATCTCAGAGAAATGAGCAGAAAGCAGCCGTTGCAAGACACTATTTCAATCTAAGACCTAACAGCATCCTGCTGGACAGTCTGTGCACCTCCCACTCCTTGTCATGGAATTATACTGGGCTACTGGACTTGACTCTTCTACAGCCAATGACAGACAGGTGACCAAAGAAGTAAACAGTTGGCAAAGATGATGGAGGCTGCCTCGTATTAGGCTGAGACTAAAACAACAAAGGTTGATTATCTGGAGTGGGCTATGTTACCATGTAGGAGAACAATTAGTATGTTCTATATTAAAAAATATCAGCTTGGCATATTTTTTAAAAATTGATCTCATTTTGTTGGCAACAGCCTCTAGCAGCATTAAATCAGTAAAGAACAAATAATGAAGAATTCAACTCCAGGCTGAACACAGGGTAATTTTTATCTTAAGCACTTTTTCTATCATCCAAAACCAATTATGCTTGTAAATAAACCATGGGATATTAGCCAATCCTCAATTACTCATGGGTAGCTTATACTTAGCAACCAGCTAATTTCCTCTGCTTGGAACTCTCTCACATCCAACTTTCAACTTTTGACATGGGAAATACAAAACAATTTTACTAATGTAATGGAAAACCATAACTAGGAAGACAAATCTAACATAAAGAATACCACTTAAAATATTCTGAAAGTAAATATGGACATTGCCACATCAGAGGCTTTATGTCATCTGTGTAACTGCGCCCCTCCATGGGTTGGCCGTGCTGTGGTTTCTAAAATACCACTTGTAAATATACGTACTTGATGGTAATGAATGTAGAAGAGCCAATAAATTGGACAAAACCATTGATTCAGCAATATTGTTGACACAATCTTGGTTCGATGTCACTATATTCACAACCTGCAAATTAATCAACAGGATATTAATTATTTTTTGGAAATAATTTCTGACCTAAATCAAATTAACTCAATTTAGGCAGACCTACATAAATTAAAGGCTTCACAAAAGTGAGAAAAATGTTTGGAGGACAAAATCTTTAATATTTAGAGAATAGTTTAATTTTAAAGATTGGTTTTATTATTTGCTCTTTTGAGAAAGAGTAAAAATGCTAATGCTCATATCTATATTATGTACATTAGCTTCCTACTAATTTAGAGGTAAGAATTAAGTATAATGACCTAACAAATATTTTAGCACCAATTCACAATCCTGAGGCTTATAAGAAGCCTTCAGTCCCACACACTCTGGAACTATGGTGAGTGCAGTTTTTCAGTTGCAGACTTGGGTTGGGAAGTGTTAAGAAGATGATGATTCTCCCCACTGGGACTGTGCTTTTAGAGGGAGAAAGTAAATGTCTTCAGGGCCCAGCATAAGAGACTGTCTAACTTTCCATTCTAGAGAAATGGGGCATATTTTTCTTTCGAAGAGGATGACTTTTCAAGCCTAACTTTTATGGCAGACATTTGAAGATTAATGTCACTTAATTTGAACCATGTGGTCAGTACTTCAACGCAATGTAGCATAGATTTAATAATGTTTATTTAAAATGTTACAGAGTACTTAAAGGAATTAAGTTCAGAAGCATGCATTTCAATTAAAAGAACATGCTTGTTGCCCTAGCTGGTTTGGCTCAGTGGACAGAGCATCAGCCTACAGGCTGAAGGGTCCCAGGTCAAGGGCATATGACCAGGTTTGGGCTCGATCCCCAGTCGGGGGCATGCAGGAAGCAGCTAATGAATGTTTCTATCTTTCTCTCTCCCTTCCTCTCTGAGGTCAATAAAAATATATATTTTAAAGTGTTTAAAAAGAAAAGACAATGCTAGTTAATAAGCTTTTAACCCATTACTGCAGGGCTGAATTTGGTGTTCATCCTTTCTTTGGAACACAAACCTAGTGTGTAGCCAGCAAGAGTCCCTGATCTCAAATGTCTCTAGAAAGATCAGAGTAACCCTGACACTTTTTCTTGGATTCTAAACATTTGAGTAAAGTCAATTTTTAACCCACACTACATGACAATATATAATGCATTTCAATGCATAGCAGACAATGACTACTGAGTATGATCTTGAAAATGTTATGACTGTGTAACATTTGCTCTTCAAAATGAGTAAATTAATTCAAACTTTAAAAAACATCCACACTTGACTTAAAGGCAAAATGGAAAATAAAAAACTACACAATAAACATGTAAACTTCCAATTAGCTTCAGATGGCGATTATCCAGGGCTCACACCATACATAGTAAGTAGCAGGGAAGGCAACATGATTTAGTACATTCTTTTACCTCCAAAGCCAATTGCTGCACTTGACCAGCTCCATGGACTCGGAGAAGAGAAAATATTAATTTAAAGTGCCCAATGCATTCACTTTCAGAGCCTAAGGAATAAGAATAAAATGTTATATTTTTTATTTCTAAGAGATGTCCTAAATTTCAAACCTTCAGAAAACCAATACACACTATTATTTACTGTCAATTATGGGTCTGATAAGCTTTTCTCAATATTTGTGATATGACGTTGAGTAAAGTATCTCTAAGCTACAGTAAATACTATGCAAGATTAATCTATTAGAGTTTCTTACGTTCGTCTTGTTTCCATTTCCATCCCCACCTTTAGCCTCAGACTAAAAACAAGAAATTTATCAAATAGAACTCAAAAATAAAAGGTATATGGTGGTAATTATACTCTTTATCTCTTGACCTTAGAGTTGCTACCCTACCCACCCCAACCTAATTATACTTTGGGAGAGTGTGATATCATTTGGCTTTTAAGACTGAGTTAGAACTCTGCCACCTGCAAACAAACAACTGATATGCATATTATAGGGATAACTGTGAAAATATGTAAAATTTATTTCCATTCCTACCCTTCTCAAACCCCAATCCCACACATTCACTCCCATTTTGTCAATAAAACAAAAACATTAAACATTAAGGTTTTATTCAGCATGTATTTCCTTTTATTACATGGTATAAAACATATAGTGTAATTTGTAATCTTTTAAGGCCCCATAAGATAATTTACTATGATCCCTCAACTTAAAGGATCTGAAAATATTCTATAAGTAGTTGCTTTTAAATTCATTTGTAAACCACTTCTTAACAGGTAACAATTATTATAAATACATCAACGACCCATAAACCATACTTCTAAATTACAAGTGAGCATGTGATCCTGATACATGAACTTTATAGATGCTATCAAAACAGTTTCTGTGCAAGCCCTTCCTCTATTTTTGTAAGTTCCAAATCAACAGCCTGCTTTGCTGCAATTACTTTGTACCTAATACACCACTAATATCATTCTACTATGCCAAATTACAAACAATAAAAAAATGAAGTTTTCTTCAGAGAATATAACACTGCCTTTAGTAACATCCCAATGTAGACCATGGAAATGACTAAATTCCTAAGAACATTTCATTACTATTGCTTTATTGGACTAATTTGTTGGCAATAAACAAAAAGTCAGAATTTTAATAGTATTATAATATATACTGAAAAGAGCAAAAAAGTATCTGAAAGATAATTATTACAGATAACTTAAATTCCATTTGTATTGTTTTAAGTTTTATATCCTATATTTGTTATCAAAGCTAGAATCAGAAGAAGCATTTAGATTTTCACTCATCTGTCTCCCCTGGAGTCAGACAAGAATGATGTTTTTGGAAATGTCCTCTTAAAGATGCTTTAAAATAAAAATTTTCACATTTTCATTATTTAAAATTTTATACACCAAACACTTCAGTTTTTTAAAACTATGAGTGTCCATATGCATATGAGGCAAAATTACATCACCTAATAAATCTAATTTAAGCACTTACACTGGTATATCAACTTATGTCATCAATTTGAAATTTTACACTATCAAGTTATTCTGCCTTTTCAACTCACTGAGACTCTTATAATAACCATGGTGCCTTGACCTATCTTTCCAGCCTACTGTTTACAGATTATGGGGTCAAGTACTCTTAAAGTTATGCCAGGTATAGCATTATAGCAAAGTAAGTTTCCCTGATAAAACTGAGAATTGGATTTTTCAGGCCCTCTATTATAAGGATCTAACTGATCAAGGATATAGTCACACACCTGGATTATATTTTATGACATTTCTCAGAGCCTCCAAAGCCATTTCCACTCTTGGCAAGCGGTCTCCGTGTTGTTCTGACTCCACTTTTGCAGCATGTGTGATAGCCATGAATGTGTGGAGATACTGGGCCTGTGAGCCTATGTAATCCAAGAGACTTGCAGCAAACGCTTTTGGAACCTATGTTGAGTGGAGAAATATTTAAAGACATGTGTGCCTTCAGAAATAATGTATAACAAAGACTCCATAGCAAAAAAACAACCAACGAAACAGCAGCAAAACTCAAGCTACTAAAGTGACTGTATATACACATAAACACACCTATGGAATAAAAATGGGGGGATAGCCCTGGCAGGTGTTGCTAAGTGGGTAGAGCATCATCCTGTGCACCAAAGGGTCATGGATTCGATTCCCAGTCAGAGCACAAACCCAGGTTGTGGGTTCAATACCCGGTCGGAACCCATATGGGAGGCAACTGATTGATGTTTCTCTGACATTGATGTTTCTCTCCCTCCCTTCCTCTCTCTCTAGAATCAATGAAAAAAAAAAAAAGATGTCTTCGAATGATGACTTAAAAACAAACTGGGGGAGGGGGAAATAAAATTCAGTCACATTATTAAGTGTTTTTCAACATTTTCTGTCCCAATACATTAGAGATCAGATATACTCCCATGAGAACTTTAGTATAACAATGCTGAGATTATAGAATCACTTATCTTTACCAATAAAAGTAATGAATAACATTAGATGTAACTTCTACAATTTGGTTATATTTTAACATTTTAAAATTATATATATTTAGAACATAAATTCAAAGGACAGTTTTCAAAGGGATCTTAAAAATCACTGAATTCATTCTGATTAACAGCTAAATAATACACATTATGGTTTAGTAAATTCCTTTTATGCTAAGAGCAAAGTCTAAAACAAAAGCTTCATTCCGTTGCTTCTTAAAAATCAATCAATCACCAAATCCTCCTTGTCATCCTCTCCAAAACAAAACAAAAAAACCCGTAACAAAATATTCCTACACAATCTCTAAGTACTAAGAAGAAAAAGAAGCTCCTCAATTTGCTTCTGGAATTGACAAGCTGATGTGACCCCCATCATTTAAAAAACGACGACAACAACAAAACTTGATCTCCACCTGTATTTTCTTATTTTCGTCTAATAACTGGCCAGAGAAGGATATTCTACACGATGGAGTTGAGTGTGCAAGAGAGACTAGTAAGTTGAAGGCATATATACATGACAGTAGGAGAGCATTATGCGTAACATAAGGAACAGCTGGGCAAGGAATAAGTTAATTAATGAATCCACAAAATAAATTCTTCAACATTCAAAATAAAGAGGCTCATACATTATCAATGGCCACCCCATCACATAGCCAGGCTGGTATAAAGCATTTGGCAAAGAACATGAATTACTTCCATATACACAGTGTGGTCAAATGAGGAAAAGTATCAGACAATACTAATAGAGAGCTTACCTCTAGCTGGAAAGTAGGGACTTCATTATATACCCTAACAAAAATCTCGCCTACAATAAGTTCTTTGGCGTGATCACTATAGACAAATTCTGATCCATAAGTTTTGTCACAATCACCCTTTAAAAAAAGAAAATAGACTGTTAGATGTGCATCAGAATCAATAGTGTCTGGTTTATGAATCTATCCACATATTCAGTTTATAACATCAGATAAGTAACTTAAAAGAACTACTCATTTTTCAGAGGGAAAAAATGTGGTGGGATACAGAGACAGCACCCATGGCAATTATAAGGTTTATTAAGCAGTAATATGGGCTCTGGAATGGGTGTAGAATTGTTATTTTCTAGTCAAAGACTAATATTATTACTCATTTTAAAATTTCAAAAGATCACAGAGGTCAGTCAATGAAGTGTCTTAGAGCTAGTGTTCATAAAGCAAGTATGACACTTGGCTCTTCAAACTCCACTCAGCAGGCATTGGGCCTAGTCAGATATAGGGTGACATTTTTACTGGTTTAAAAAATAATATATTAAATGAAGTGCTGAAAACAAAGGTCTCTGAATAAATAGGTTGAGAAATCAAGAAGAGTTTCCATTTAAAGAAAAGTAAAAAGACAGAAAAGAGAAATGGGAGAGCCTGGCCAGGAGGCTCAGTTGGTTGGAATATCATCCTGTACACCAAAAAGGCTACAGTTGCAGGTCAGGGCACATGCCTAGGTTGTGGGTTTGATCCCCAGTCGGGGTGTGTATAATAAGCAACCAATCAACATATCTCTCTCTGTCTCTCCCCCTTCCTCCCTCCCTCTACGCTCTCTAAAAATCCATGGAAAAAAATATCCTTGGGTGAGGATTAACAACAACAAATAAAGTCAAAACCCAATCATCTAGTAAATGTATTATCCAGGTTTTCTCCATATTTTTCATCCTACTGGTTGTTTTTTGTTGTTGTATTTCATGGCTTAACAGCTTCTCCACTGAAAGGTGTCAGAATAGGAGAAATTATTCAATTTTGATACCAAAAGCAATTTTGATTTACTGGGGAAAAGATGCTGGAAAGAATAATATAACAGGGCTTCTGGGTGCAAAAACTGGTTAAAATAGAAGATAGGTATATATTAGTGGTGACAAAAACAACAATAACAAATCTCAATGTATTATTAAATACAATAGTAAGTATTCTTAAATGCGCCAAATATTAGGTGGCAAAAAGATATATATAGGCTTAATTAACACCAAATGGAGAAATGGGCTTCTGCTTTGTCAATGCTAAGTTACATTTCCAGAGATTCCATCAGAGTAAGCTACCCAAGAAACTTTTCAAACAGTAACTTACTTTTTTAATCATGTTTTCTTGTTGGGATTCAAGAAATTCAAGTAGCTCTGCCCTTGTAGAATTGTTCCATATCAAATAGGGGTTCTCTGTGTTGCTGTTAAGCATCTTCAAAATCTAGGAAACAGAGTAAGTTTTGTAACATTTAGGAAAAATAATGAAGTTATCGTTTACTAAAATTATCTATTACGTGTGGTGACAGGCACTGTAAACAGAACGGAGCTCAGTAACAGGCATCTCAATCACTCTAACAAGTCTGATAGTATAATGCATGTGCACCTGAGAAAAACTACGGCCGAGAGAGGGCAAACTATGTGTTCCAGGTCTCACAATCCTTAAGTGGTGAAGCCGGGATTCAAATTTGAATCCGTCTGACTTAACATTGGCTCTGCTTTGGTGAAAATGACACAACATACTGTGTTAAAGTATTTAACCGTTTAGCTGCTGACGTATTTTTTCGGACATATGCCAAAACTGCGGCACTAATGGCGCGTGTATGGGAAAAAATGTAAAACACTTTTTATACAATAAACTCACTTGTATTGCTTTGCAACAACAAAAATTAAAAAATACCAATTGTTTACATAAATTTGTTTTAAATAAGAGCGCGATAGCGCTCCTTAGCAGTCAAACAGTTAATAAACTCAGTAAACATAAGCTTAAAAGGAATCATACTGCCTTTATACACATTTATTTGAAAACAAAAATCTAAATCTTTATGAAGCATACTCCTAGGAAGGGAAATACAATGTACAAGCAGAGTCAGTTCCGGTTTTGTAGGCCAAGCCCTAATTCCAAATTGCAGAGAACAGTTCTGAGACATAGCTATGACTGCTTCCCTACCCATTGTGCTTTCCCTCTACTTTGCTCTCCTCCATAGTAACTATATATAGACATTTGACTTTCCTATATATGTTTTAGTAAAACTGTTATACATTTTACATTTACAGAGCTCTATGCCAGGAGGAAAGCAGGGGTTAATACCTCCATCTTATACAAAGACACCCAACCTTTGTTTTCAAATGTTAAGAAAAATGACTGAAAAAATATATTAGTAGGAAAACTGTAAAACTTTGAGAATTAGCAGTTTAAAATAAGCATTTAATATGTCCAGATGAAGTTCAGGCCAACATTTTGAAGTGCTACTAGTTCTTTTTTCCTGTAGCAGTTAATCAACAACTTGCTAGTTTTTAATCAGCAAAACCCATCACATTAATAAACACAAAGTCCAGAAAAAGAACAAAAAGTGACACCTAAAGCTCTTCCCTCTTGTTCAGGGGCATCAAAAAGCAATGCCCAGCACTAGAACCAGACCCATTTAGACTGGATTAAAAACAAAGAAGCTATTTATAAATTCTAAAAATACTTTACATTTACCAGTAAAACCCTGAGGGCTTTATTTTTTTTTTATACAAAAGTATTAGACAATCACTAGAGAATATAAAAATATTAAAATAGTCTGCATTTCTGCCATTCAGGGATAACTACACTTAAACAGATTGGTACAGATTCATCCATCTTTTCATTTCTTTTTAATACACAAAAATGGGCTTAGTCTTTTCACTTGAAACACTCTAAACATCTTCGAATGCCTTTATTTAAATATACCTATACAATTTAAGCTTCACAGTAGTCTACTGAATGGACTTCTATAGATTAATTCTCTAATGCTACATTTGTAGGTGGTTTCTCAGTGATCCTCACAAAAAAGGCCCGAGTTGGGAGGTCTGCCAAGGTCAGACTTACTTTTGTCACGAATGCATGTGTGTGTGCATTTACCTTTAGGACTTCACACCTGCGCCTAAATAAGGTAAGCGGAGAAACAACTAAAAATAGATTTTGGGTCTCCTGCCTCCCAGTCCTCTGCCCATTGTGAAACACCACTCCAGTCCAGTCCCTTCTAATTCCAAGGAAAAAGACTAGTTAAGAATTATGGTTGCTCTGCCCTGGCTGGGTGGCTCAGTTGGTGGAGCGTGGTCCCGTGCACCAAAAGGTTGTGGGTTTGATCCCTGGTTAGAGCACATAGAGGCAAGTGACCAACGTTTCTCTCTCTAAAAATCAATAAAATAAAATAAAGTCCTCAGGTGAGGATAAAAAACACACAATTATGGTAGCTCCACAACTGAGAAATGTGAAGTTAATTTACACTTACAAAAAGATTGCTCTTGTAGAGCTAGATCATTAGCATCGATACACAATAAACTACATTTCTTGGCTGAGAGAACAAGCATATAAACATTGTCAATTTTTAGTATTCCTGCAGCACTCAACTTTGCTATGTTCCTGTATTATTTAAAGGATTTTGCAATATTCATCAAAAGCCAGGCTACCTGTAAGCACATACCTCAGTAGTACTAACTACACCAAGTTTTCTAGCAACATAGGGTGTCAGCATGCCAGATAAACTTTTCCTGATGGTTGGATTTTCTGGAGTTGCTTGTTCTTCAGGCAGATACCCTCCAAGGCGACTGAGAGCATGGACACTCAGTTTGGCAAGGCTGTTGGCTACTTCCTGTTTAAAAAATTAAGACATTAAAGTAGATCTGCTCTCTTACATTAATAACACAATTAACTGTATGGGACACATTTAAAAAGCAGAAAGCTAACAACCAAAAAAGGCACAGGAGTCCCTAACACTGATATTATTGAGTTTATGCATTAGAGGTTACTCTTGTACCTATACAAAAGAGCATCAGAATCTGTGAGTTCATTTCTACCAAAACAGTATCTTGTAGATAACGGGAAGAAGCACATCTGGGGATAGGGTAGGGAATAGGATACAAGCAGGTAATTTGACTGCTAAAGACCCATACAAATAACAAAATGAATAATGAATGACAGTAAATACAAAAGTATAGATAGAAAAAAATATATGTAAAATTCAGGTAAGCACTCAAGTGTTTGGGGGAGCTAGCCCTAACAGTATCGTTATATTTTCCTGTGTTACAAAAGCGTAATTTTGCAATCCTACAGGTGATGCTGAGTAATCAAGAAAAAAATAAGTTGTATCCAGTATATCCTACTACAAATTCTCTTGCCTTGAATCCTGGTTAAGATAAAAAATAGTTTGGAGGATTAAAGAGCAATAAACTTAGTTATCTCTGAAAAACAGTGTATGCCTTGGAGGTTCTGGATGGCTGAAGCTTTGCTTCGCATTAACCTATGGCTTGAGTTCAAATGTAATATTAAAGCAGTTAAAGTTACCTGCTGGTTTGTTTCTTCACTTTTCTGAATGCCACTCTCTTCCAGTGTGTAGTCATAATTAAACAGATAACCAAGCATATACCACAAAATACCAGCTTGAAACAGGTGTGTCTGTAGCCAGAAATCCACAGCAAAAGAACTGACACACTCTACCCCAAGAGCGGCCACCCGTGGAATACTCTGAGAGAATAAGAATAATTGAATTAATTATAGAGTTAAAAAGCTCCCAAGAGAAACTGGATGTGAATGTATGGCAAGCTAACTATCTTATTATGCAAAATATTTACCTCCTCTTCTATTTTTATTTCCAATTTAAATTTGAATCCTATATCCTTTAAAATCCAAAATTAAAAGTGACCCTGTGACAAAACACAGAATTACTATCTTTGAGGCTAGTGCTCAGAAACTTGGGAATCGTTTTCTTTATTTCACTTCTTCAATTTTAATTTCTAAAAATAGTAACAAGGCATTAACAGCAACTCACATGCCAACCAGCTTAAGTTTATCAATATCTTTAGTGCAGGTATACAAATTCATTTCTGTCACTCAGTTTGTTCTTGCTAAATACTTCTAAGGACATCAAGTAAATATAGTTGAGGACATGTTTTCATGATTCCCTTATTTCAACATACCCTAGCCCAGCATCAGCACCCGAACCCTGTTCTATTCCAGTACGTCTCTCACTCTGTCAGTCACTCAAGAAATCTCTCCTTCCCTCAGTGGTACTGGAGTAGGAAGAAACAGTCAACTCTCAGATCTCTAAACTGGAATTTCTTCCCATGAGGAAGTGACTTGGCTAAGTTTCGGGTTTTAGGTGGTCCTTTACTCTCATGAGACTTATTTAGTCTAGTCTTCTCTTTCTTCCCTACCTTTCTCTTAATGCTCAGATGAGACCCATTTCTCTTTAGCTGTGTCACTAGTCTCATTCTTTGTGGGCCAGTTTAGGAACAAAAGCCTTCATTGACAGCAATGCTTCTGTGAAAAATGCTATTAGAGATCCAAATAATTTACTTAAAAATAATGGCCAGTTGCTTAAAGCATTGGCTTGTGCACCAAAGGTTGCAGGTTTGATTCCTGGTCAGGGCACATACCTAGATTGTGGGTTCTATCCCCAGTCGGGGAATGTGCGGGAAGCAACTGATCAATGTTTCTCTCTCATGTCGATGTTTCTCTCTCTCTCTCTAAAGATCAATGAAAATATATCCTTGGGTGAGAATTAAAAGAAAATAATAATAATTTGGAGAAAACAACTTGTTTATAAACCTGAGTCTGGCTACTTGAAAAGAAAACTCATTGCCAGCTCTATCAGAAAACATTAAAAATGAACTCTACCTTGCCAAAATACAGCACCCGACAGAGATCCTTGATGATGGGGCATTTCT
>NW_006295559.1:6422339-6435797 GCF_000327345.1 Myotis davidii | reverse complement strand
TTCAAACTGAGCAGCCACACTATAGCATTTGCTTATGTGTCCACATACCTGCAGACAACACAACAGAGTAAAAAAAGAAGTCACTTGTGTATTGCTTGCTTAAGGCAGTGGGAATCAAATCAGCAAAGATTCGTGAATACTTAACGAGATATCGCTCCAAAATTGAACAGAATATATCTATTAAATCACTAGTATTTCTGGTTAAGATTTTCTGTAGATGTAAGGTTGCCACACCATGGCCACTATGGTACATGACCAAATCAACCTTGAGGCTGTCTTTATATGGCCAGGGAGCTAAGGTTTTCACATTTTTAAAGAGTTACTAAAAACACATAAAGTTCAACAGAGACTATATGGAGCCTGAAAGCCTCAAATGTTTACTCTCTGGCCCTTTATAAAAAAACTAGAGGCCTGGTGCACTTGGAGGGACATGGGGGGGGGGGCATGGAGAGGATCCCCTCAGCCCAGCCTGCATCCTCTTGCAGTCCAGAACCCCTCGGGGGATGTCCGCCTAACTCAGGGGATGTCCTCCTAATCTGGCAGTCGGACATCACCCGAGGCATCCACAGCACTGCCACAGAGGTGGGAGAGGCTCCTGTCACCGCTGCTGTGCTTGCCAGTCATGAGCCCAGCAACTGGCTGAGTAGTGCTCCGCCTGTGGGAGTGCACTGACCACCAGGGGGCAGGTCTTGCGTTGAGCATCTGCCCCCTGGTGGTCAGTGCACGTCATAGTAACTAGTCATACCTCCGTTCAGTCGATTTGTCTATTAGCCTTTTATTATGTAGGAAGTTTGCTGCCCAGGCTGGTGTTTCTCAACGGTTAGAGCAGTGGTTCTCAACCTTCCTAATGCCATGACCCTTTAATACAGTTCCTCATGTTGTGGTGACCCCCAATTTCATTGTTACAAATTGAACATAATTAAAGCATAGTAATTAATCACAAAAACAATAGGTAATTATATATGTGTTTTCTGATGGTCTTAGGCTACCCCTGTGAAAGGGTCGTTCGACCCCCAAAGGTTGAGAACCACTGGGTTAGAGCATCAGCCCAGTCATGAAGGGTTGCAGATTCAATTCCCATTCAGGGCACATACTTGGGTTGCAGGTTCAATCCTGGCTCCAGTCGGGGCTGGTGTGGGAGGCAACCAATCGATCTCTCTCACATAAAGTTTTTTTCCCCCCTCTCTCCCTCCTCCCTTTCACTGTCTCTAAAAAGCAATGAAAAAGAAAAATATATATCCTTGGGTGAGAATTAAACAAAAAATATTTGCCAATCTCTGGATTAAAACATTTTTGTCCAGAGTATTAACATTTTAGAACCAGAGTTCTACTTATGTACTGTACTTCAAAGTAGAGGCTGAAACTCGAAAAGCTTATACTCAATTGTTTTATGTTCTAAATTTTGCTGGCATAAACAAGATGCATTCTATAATGATCTTAATGAATTCTTGATGGAATTTCTATCAAAGAATTCAACTATTATAACCATAACAGAAAAAAAGCCAATTAAAATACTATGGTTGGGGGAGGGAGACAGAAAAGGAAATTAGGCAGGGGAGGACGTGAAATAAGAATGGCAAAATGACAAATATGTGTAACTGTGTAATGGGGACATAAGGGTTCATTATATTATTCTCTATCTTAAGAGAGACAAACAAAGCCAATAGATCACAAGCAATTTAGTGCAGTGGTTCTTAAAAGTGTGATATACAGACCATCAGCACCTGACAATCTGATAAAAAAGCATATTCTCAGGCCCCTATGCCAGACCCACTGAATCAGAAACTCTGTGGGCAGGGGACGGGGAGGCGATGCTCAGAACCCATGGTTTAAAGAGCCCTCCAATGGTTCTCACAGATTTAAAGTTTGAGCAGGGTATAGCATAATTCTCTTGGAACCATACGTTTTATTTTGTTGTTGTCATATAAAATACACCATGACCAAGCGGGATTTATTCCATGGATGCAAGGCTGGTACAATATTCACAAACAATTAATGTGATATATCACATAACCAAATTGGAAGACAAAAACCACATGATCATATCAATTGACACAGAAAAAGCATTCGACAAAATCCAACACCTATTTTTATAAAAACTCTCAGCAAAGTGGGAATCGAGGGATCAGAGCTCAACATAATAAAGGCCATATATAACAAATCTAGAGCCAATATCCTTCTTAATGGGCAAAAGGCAAAAGTATTCCCCATAAGAACAGGAACAAGACAGGGATGTACACTTTCACCACTGTTATTCGATATAGTACTGGAAGTTTTACCCATAGCGATTAGACAAGAAGGAAAAATAAAAGGCATCCAAATTGGAAAGGAGATTATTTGCAGATGATATGATAGTGTACATAGAAAACCTAAAAACTCCACCAAAAAATTACTAGATTTAATAAATGACTTTGGCAATGTAGCAAGATACAAAATGAACACCTAGAAATCAAAGGCTTAATTATGGTTTAATTATTGCTGCAGTGTGAAGTTTTATTTGGTGTTTGTTACTCAAGACATTTCTCAGTTTCCGCCCTTACTTTTATTAGACTTAGAAGTTCCTGGATTTGTGAGCTCTATTTCCTGAAACTTTCCCTTACAGTATTCCTTCCTGATTTTATCTCTTTCTTGCAATATCAATGTATGGGTCAAATTGTGTCTTCCCTATAAGATATGTTAAAGTCTTAACCCCAAGTACCTCAGAATGTGACCTTACTTAGAAATAGCATCTTTATAGAAGTAATCAAGTTAAGATAAGGTCATTAGGATGGACTCTAATGCAATAGAATATGTGTCCTTATAAAAAGAGAAAATTTAGACACCGACAGACAGACAGATACACACACACACACACACACACACACAGAGGAAGAATGCCATGTGAAGATGAAGGCAGAGATTAGAGTAATATATGTACCCCACATCAAAGATTTTCAGCAAAACATCAGAAACTAGCCTCACCTGTACGGACATGTCACTTGGTTTACTAGAACGATTCAAGACAGCCACACAGCGACTAAATGCCTCTTGTAACACCTGCAGAGAAAGAAGCCAACCATTAAGTTCCCATTCTGACTTGAAGTCTGAAAAGCCTTTTCTAGTAGGAATATTAGATACTTGGTTAAGTAAATGTTTGCTCAATTAATATTTGTTAAATAAACAAGTAAACAAAGGGCTCCTAAAAGTTTCTTTTTAAGTGGTCCCAATAAGCTACTTTGTAAGTAATATTAAGTTTATCAATTTTGAATCTAATACTCTCTAATTCACATGAAATAAAGCTCCATTTCTACCTTTAATTTCGATACCAGAATATAGGGACTGTAACATTGTTATCTGTTGGCATAAATTATACAAACTATACCAACTATTTGTACTTTGTGAATTCTCTATAGCCAGGAGTCATACAATATATCTAAACTAGCTGGAAAGTAAACGCTAAAGTCATCCATATTACGTCAATTCCATTCTCCCTTCGGAGCTCTTCAGCATTGAGGGCTGAGCAGTTGACAGTGTGGAAAGCCAGTTCTACCGCAGCAGGCAACAAAGGTGATTCTTTTGAGAAAAGGAGGTCATCTGAAGTTTCCATGGTTATAGTCCTAATCAGCATGGGGTATCCTGCATATTTGTAAGGCTGTAAATCTGAAATAACCAAAGGTTAGTGTTGGGAAAACAACAAAATAAAAACTAATTTAGTTAATTTAGACACTGTTCAATTACATTGCATTAAAAAATGATATTCAACATCTTAAATGTCTTTTAATTCTAGTTTATAAAAAGAAATTAAAACAATTACAAATCCCTTGGATCTTTTCTTTTTTAGCAAACTTATTTGGTTGATTTCTCTAAAATGTTTCCACTTGTAAAAGAATATTTTCTGATAGATTAACTGAAATTAGTGTTTGAGCATATTGAGTTTCTATGTTGTCCCATGTGATTTTTGCAACTTTTCACCAGATCTCAGACAGCAAGACACAGGCAACACACCAGACTGTATTAACAATCATGATTTCCCTAATTCTTTGTAAAGAAAAGAGAGATATTTATTTTTATTATTTTTTAAAATATATTTTTCTTGATTTCAGAGAGGAAGGGAGAGGGACAGAGAGATAGAAATATCAATGATAAGAGAGAATCATTGATCTGCTGCCTCCTGTACCCCAACCGGGGACTGAGCCTGCAATCCGGGCATGTACTCTGACCAGGAATCGAACTGTGACTCCAGGTTCACAGGTAGAAGCTCAACAACTGAGTCACATCAGCCGGGCAGACATTTGATTTAAATGAGTGAATATTTTATATTCTACTTTCTGAATAACAAGTGCACTTTTCTTTCTATTTCATCAGTTATCATAAAATGAACATTTAAAAATACTGAATATAATTTATTCTAGAGCAAAAGAGACTGTGACTTTATAAGAGCCTCTATAATCCCACTTGAAATCAGCATAGAGCTTTTGCCTTTTGATTATGACCAATAATTTGCCTTAAGTAAAAGCATTTCTAAAATGGCTTTTAAAAAAAAGCCTCCTGCAGCTGGTTCTAGTAATCCTAACACGTACATACATATATGTGGCAAGAAAGAACAATGGATACATTTTAAGCCTAACAGACCAGGTCCCCCACCCCAAGCTCACTGGGTATAAACAAGCCTGGGAAAAGTGGAAAACGCAGCGTGAAAAAAACATTCTGACCTAGATAACAAACCAACGGTGAGCCACAACTGCACCTCACCTGTGACTAGGAAAGGGTTATCAGCCACTAAAAAATAACCAATGGCCCGGCTGGCATGGCTCAGTGGTTGAGCTTCAACCTATGAACCAGGAGGTCATGATTCAATTCCCGGTCAGGGCACATGCCCTGGTTGTGGGCTGCATCTCCAGTAGGGGGCATGCATGAGGCAGCCAATCAATGATTCTCTCTCATCGTTGATGTTTCTCTCTCTCTTCCTCTACCTTCCTCCTTGAAATCAATAAAAAAAAATATTAAAAAACAAAAAACAAATGGTTTGAAAAAGATGCCTTAAAACTCATGCTGATAATAAATAGCATATAACTAAATGCTTACAAATCTGTTCAATTCATATGCAGAAGTGAATCAATTAGTCACTACTCTCTAATGACCCAATTGCTAGATCCCCATGCTGTCCCCTCCAATATGTACCTAAACTGCACCTTCACTTGCCCTCAATTACCCAGTGTTCCACCTGCTTATGTCAGATCCCTCCCCCGACCCACTTTGGCCTCTCTTCCTTTTCTCCCAACATCACCCTGCAGAGCAAATGGATTTTCCATTTGGTGCTATAAACCAAGTTCAGTCCCAAAGCCAATGGATATCTGCCATATTGAACGTAACTCCCAACATAAAAGTCTTCAAAGTTTTCAACATACCCAGTTTTTTGGCTGCCACTGTTAGTTACCACAAATGGAATACAAACATGCTGAAAATTCCCAGTAACACTGTACCCTGCAATCACAACTTCTTAAGCTGTAACAGTGGTTTTCAAACTGAGGGTTTTTACAGCTACCATAGGAAATGAAAGGTTAATAGGAAGTATACAGTCATTTCAAAAGTTTCTATTGCTCTTTTAAAGACCAAAATGCTCTTGGCATTTTCAACCTTTAGAGGCTTTTGGAGTCATGATGGGCAGAGTCTTTTATATGTGATTTAAGAACAGTGAATCATCTTTGAATCAAACACTGTCAGACCCCTTTTAGATCTCGTTTATATGTTTGCTGCTAAATGGCTAAAGATAAAAAAAATTACCAAGTAACTCCACAGAATACAAATGTCCTTCAGGAAGGAATACTGAAACCTTGTTGGAATGCAAAATATTGAAAAACATAGATATAAAATAAGCACCATTTTGAACCTTCCTATGAAAAACTACTCTTGCTCTATCTAAAATATAATTTCAAAAGCCTTTTGCAATAATAATTATAAATCTATTAAAATATGCTGTAGAATATTTTAATATTCTAATTTTAATATTCAGAAAGTAACATGGTGGAGGGTAAATGAAAATTTGAAAACAACACATGCTTACCTTCTTTATGACGGTTGAAGAGAATGCTCTGTGTTTTCAGAATTAAAATTATATTCTCTGGATCTGGTCCATCCACTATTTTTGCTGATTTGGTACATAAAAATTCATATGCTTTATTTACTTTCTCAAACATATCCTGTATGTAACCAGAGATAATTAACTTTTAATTTGGAACATTTCAAATCAAAACTGTAATAGAACACAGCTAGTTTGTATTTTACCAATAACTTCTTTAGTTATTATTTTTTTGTTTTATTCTGTTTTACATGAAGGTATTCATTCCAACTGTAATCTAACTGGTATACTTTTAAGGTGAAATCCACCCCCTCACCCCCAGCCCCTTTCAAATAGCTATTCAATGATCTCAATATAATTTACTAAAAATGTCTTCCTCAGTGGTTTATACCGTAAATACGATATTAAACTGCTATATACTAGAGATAGTTCCTAAATTATTATATAAAAAAAATAATTATAAGAACTACTATGTATTGAGTACTATATACATACATTATCTCATTTAATACTTAAAACAGTCATGTGAACAAAATCCCTAAGTTGCTAGTCTCAAGGGTAGTGCTTTTGGTAAACTAAGGGAGGACCACTCATGCAGAAAACATGGGCTTGAAGTTAAACACACCATGGGTGTTATATTATGAGGCATATTCTGACACAGAGGATGAATATATCTATTTTCTGTCTAAAACAGTAACTGAGTAAAAGAAAGTCAATCCCAAAAGCCCTAATTCCATAGGTAGTACATACTCTTCCTTCTGGATTCTTGTCAGGGTGGTACTTTTGTGCAAGTCTGAAGTAAGCTTTTCTGATCTTGCTCTCATCGTGCCTGTTAAATAGGAAAATTGTTTTATGAATACAGTAAGGTGCAAGTAAAAATATTTACACAATCACCTAAGATGGTACTTTAAGAACCTTATTTTACTGTATATGATTATATATATGGTGTCAAATCAAACCCAGTTAAATTTAAGATTATTCTTTCTTTTCACATAAACGAGAAAACCTAAATTTTTCCTCTATAACAGTGGTTCTCAACCTTCCTAATGCCGTGACCCTTTAATACAGTTCCTCATGTTGTGGTGACCCCCAATTTCATTGTTACAAATTGAACATAATTAAAGCATAGTGATTAATCACAAAAACAATATGTAATTATATGTGTGTTTTCCAATGGTCTTAGGCTACCCCTGTGAAAGGGTCGTTCGACCCCTAGAGGGGTCGCTACCTACAGGTTGAGAACCGCTGCTCTATAAGGTTATCATTCACTTATAATTACAAAACAGCATTTGGGGTTTGAAGAAGTAAGAAATTGTTTGAAAATTTTCCAGAATATCACTTTGAACTCTATAATTCTGAGTCATTTTAACTATCTATCTTCCCCAAAATGTAGACATTCTATTTTATACTTAAGAAAATGTCTTTTAAACTATTTTTCTCTAACATATCTATTCTACTGTAAAATTTCACTGATAAAGTGAAACTGCAACCTTTCAAAGAGCATCTGTCATTTAGTATCTCAGGCATCTATATATCTATATATATAAAAGCTTAAGCGACCATTCAACCGTTTAACCACTAGCTATGATGCGCACTGACCATGACGGGGCAGACTCTCAATGCAGGAGCAGAAATCACAGGCATGGAAACATGGAACAGACTGATGAATCTCAGAGTGAAGTGGGGAGGAGGGAAGGAGAGGGCGGAAAGAGATTAACCAAAGATCTTATATGCATACTAGAGACCCAGTACGCAGATTGTGCACCCACGGGGTCCCTTGGCCTGGCCTGTGGGGATCAGGCTGAAACTGGCAGTCCAACATTTCCCACAGGGATCCTGGATTGCGAGAGGGCACAGGCCAGGCCAAGGAACCCCACACACCAGGCCTTTAGTATTGCTATAAAATCTCTTCCTCATGCATAACAGGAACTGCAAGACGAAGGGAGAAGATAATACTGAAAGTAACTCACGGTCCCTGTCCTGGAGGGAGATGAAGCACTTCATAAGCATCATCTATTGACATAGTAGGTGGCTTCTTTTCTACTTCCTTCTTCCAGGCATCAAGGGTATCTTTTAGAAGTTTAACCTTAAAGACAGAGGATTAAAATTTATATCTGTTAAAATAAACCATTTCAGAATATAATTTGCAAGCCACAAAATTCTTGTGCTATATTTATTTAAACTGACATTTCTAGACTATCCAATTAACAGCTCTCTGAATTACAAATGACCAAAACACTGTTGAATAGCAAGGTATTTGTTTCAGGGCTATATATTTTTAAAATATATTTTTATTGATTTTTTTTTTTTTTTTTAGATAGAATGGGTGAAGGAGAGGGAGGATAAAGAGAGAGGGGAAAACATTGATGAGAAAAACTGATCAGCTGCCTCCTGCTTGCCCCCTACTGGGAATCAAGCCTGAAACTTGGGCATGTATAGAAATCTCAATAATACATGAAAACATTGAGATTTTGAGAGATAGCTACATGTTTCTCAGTTATTAAGTGATGGAGCTGGACTCAAACCTAGGTCTGACTAAAAAGCCCGTACTTTTCCAACTATCTCAAGTTGAATCCAGAACAAGTAGCAGAGTCTACGTACGTGCCTTCATGTGGTCAGAGCACTATAAAGAGGCAGTGCCTGGTGACACAAATGGTAACTGTTCTGAAACCTTTTGATGGTAAAGATAATGGTATACCCTCTGCCACAATAATAATCCAACACGGTGGCCAGGCCTACTTTATTCCAGGCTTCAGGCAGATATCCAAGGGCTCACACTGGAGGGGTCCCAAGGGCACTGTGGACAGGCAGGCAGTAGATACTACTATACAAATAAGTATGTCACACATACTGCCTCAGATCTGTGCTAAGAATTGTGCTGTGTATCTTATGTAAATTCTCACACAGTCTCCTGACTACCACATGAGATAGTTGCTATTATAAGTATCAGTAGTACTACTGCCTAAGGCCAAACTGAGACTCAGTCCCACACCACCTTACTCCGACATCTGTGAACTTAATCTGCTCTAGAGACAAGCTTCCACCAAGCTAATATAGTATACAATCGTGTAATATACATGAAATTAAGTTTGTTTCGTTTCTGTCACAGAAGTTTAAGATGATAAAAATCCTAATACTCCCTCAAAAAAAAATCTTTCAGTTTGGTGTGTACCCAAATATACTGAACTACCCTTTACATGGTGCTTAGAGTAAGAGGAAATACTTCAGGAAGCCATTATCCTTCTAACATTGACGGAAGAAATACCCAGAAATGATTAGAGGCTATTTTTGTACTTTAAGAAGACACAAATTAATCTGCTAACTTACCGGGTCTTTAATTGGCCAATCTGGAAATCGGAGTGTATCACAAAGTTGTTTGAGGTAATAAATATTACAAAATAGTTCATTTTCTAGTTGTGGATAGTTGATAACTGGGATGGGACAATATTGATAAAGTGCTCTCGTGTTACTCTGAAGACGAGGTGTGAAATCAGCAAGATGGGCAGCGATCTTCTCTATCATGAGGCGCCTACAATTATAAAAACATCCAAGCATTATGAAAGGATTATTTGATTTTAAAGAAAATGTTAAGATAGGTAATCATGCAAAATAATTACATGGACCTTCTTTAGAGTAACTCATTTGTTTAGAATATCCTGAGAATGTTATTCAGGGTATTTTAAACTTATGTAAAAACTTTCAATGGATATAAACTTATTTGTAACTAGAGGCCCGGTGCACAAAAATTTGTGCACTGGGGAGGGTGGGGTGGGCAGGAGGGGTTCCTCAGCCAGGCCTGTGCCCTCTCGCAGTCTGGGGCCCCTCGGGGGATGACCACCTGCTGCGGGCAGCCCGGCAGCCCTTGGGGGATGTCCACTTGCCAGTGGGGAACAGGCCTAAGCTGCAGTCAGACATCCTTAGCACTGCTGAGGTGAGGATGCAGGAGAGGCTCCCACCACCACCGCTGTACTGGCAGCCATCAGCCTGGCTTGTGGCTGAGCAGAGCTCCTCCCATGTGAGAGTGCCCTGACCACCAGGGGGCAGCTCCTGCATTGAGCGTCTGCCCCCTGGTGGTCAGTGTGTGTCACAGTGACCAGTCATTCCCAGTTCTTATGCTGTTAGAGTCAGTTTGCATATTACCCTGTTACTATATAGGATAGAGGCCTGGTGCATGGGTGGGGGCCGGCTGGTTTGCCCTGAAGGGCGTCCCGGATCAGGGTGGGGGTCCTACTTGGGTGTCTGGCCAACCTGGATGAGGGGATAATGGCTGTTTGCAGCTGGTCGCACCCCCTTCAGGGTGGGGGTCCCCACTGGGGTGCCTAGCCAGTCTGAGTGAGGGGCTGAGTGCCGTTTTCAGGCTGGCGGGTGACTGAAGCTTCCAACCTCTCCTTTTTTTCTTTTTTTTTCATTCTGGGATTTATTTACCTTCTATGGCTGTCACTGGAGCTGAGAGCCGGCTTTAGCTCTGAGGCTCGGCTCCAGCTCTGAGACCTCAGCTGCTGAAAGCAGGTATCTGGGTTTGTTTGGGTTCTATAATTGAAACTCTGTTGCAACTCCAGCTCTGACAGCTGAAAGCAGGTTTCTGGGGTTTGTTTAGCTTCTATAATTGCAACATAGTTTCTTAGAGTGCAAGCTCAGAGCCCAGCAGAGGCAGACAGGGAACCTTGGCTTCCTCCTTCACTGGAGCAAGCAAGCTTCCTGTTCACTTCAGCTGCCTGGCTGCTGGCCGCCATCTTGGTTGGCAGTTAATTTGCATATCTCACTGATTAGCCAATGGGAAGGGTAGCGAAGTTATGGTTAATTACCATATTTCTCTATTATTAGATAGGATACCTACCTACAAAGAAGACCATAGAAAGAAAGGCTGATATTACCAGTCCTTCCTATTATAAGTCATTGCTACTGAAAAATTAGTCATGAGATGATCAAATGATAAGATATCTGCATGCAGCACATGGACATAGCCAGGGAACTCAATTAGCTATCATCCCAAAGAAGCTCACTGCTTGGTATTTAGTCAATTTAACCACATTTGGGATCTGACCCTCAGCTAAGCAGAAACTTGATTTGATCAGTACTCAGAGAGTTACATTTTTCAGATGGAGGATGCATAATAATAAATTTCAGAAGAAAAACATTACATAGAAAAACTGTGTTGTAAACTTTATATTCCTATACATTTTTTCCTAAAGAAAAATATGACGATCATACAGAATATATTCAAATTGGTGGCTAGCACATGCCAAGCCTATAGGTCAACCTATGGGAGGTTACAAATGATAACCAGCAGGTGACACTGTGAGTGTGAAGACAGCCAAAGGAGAGTGAATGACTGACTCAGAAGGTCAAATGGCACCCAGCTGAGAGGACTGAGTGATTCTCCAGAGGTGGCCTTGACACTGGAACTCTCAAGTATCAAGTCTTTCCTGCGCAAAACCTGTCTTTACACTGACATCTGCTTCTGGGCTTCTCCTTTTTCTACGTTTCCATCAGCTTTTCCTATGGCATTCTCCTCTTAACAAGAATTGTTAGGAACCCTAACCTCCAGATTAAGGTCAAAATGTTCTGGCTATGGAATCCTCATTCTAAAATGAATTTAGAATCTCTCTGGTATGGTTCATTTTATATGGGCATACTTTTTAATTAGTGGAGTACATTTCTATTTCCAAATATCCATGAACTGTGTTTTGATTATATCTCCACATATTCCATAAATATATATTAGTTCACTGCCTAAAATTGTACCAGTTCTACAAACTGACTTAAGAAGCACCAATGATAACAGGGTCTACACTTTTATACAAAGCTCTATTAAGGTCACAGTAATTTTGTCAAATCATGTCAAAATTGATTTGATATCAATGACTGCTGTAGCTCTAGATTATGACACTAGTAAAAGCAGTTCTTTTAATAAGAGTCACATCAGACAGCAAGGGGCAAAGATTCTGAGTATAAAATACAATCAACTGAGTACTTACCTCATTTCACTGCTCCAGATTGCTTCTGGTGTGTCAAATTCTCCAAGAAAAATCTCAGAAAACTTTTCAGACTCATAATTTTCTAAGTAACAAACCATTGCTTCTGGTAGGATGTGCCCAAGTATACTTCTTTGAAAAATATCTTGTCCTTTTGACTTTAAAACAAAACAACATGTAGTCAGAAACAGTAAAGCTATCTTTCAATTTTTTGGCGAACATTTAAGAAAACTAGAAAAGAATTGCTTTTGTGCTTTGGAAATTTAGATAGAAACATGGCAAAATGTGAAATGAAATGTTTTTGGTTTAAAGTGGCTCGACAAGCTCCAAGGTGAACTAACACCTGCAGCCCTGCAGGAGTCTTAACCTCCTCAGGTGCCAGGGCTGTCAACTGGCCTTTGGCCATGGAATAATAGTGATGGACAACACAGAAAGATGTAAAAGAGATTAATATCAATTATTCTGTGTCACATCACTGACTGCCGTTCCCACCTGTACCTGCTGCTTGTTTTCAAAAACAAGTAAAATTAGTAAATCCAGAAAATCAAGATCTTAAAGCAGGGATGGGGAATATCGGGCCCTTGGGCCATATAAGGCCAACAAAATCATTTGGTCTGGCCCTGCCAAGGCAATAGGGGTGAGTTAATTAAATGTTTGACCAAATATATATATAGCAGGCTAATTTTTAAGTTGATAATTTTATACAGCCTGCAAGTGATGTTATAAATATCCACATGGCCCTTGGCAGAAAAAAAGGTTCCCCAACCCTGTCTAAATGAGTCTGTTGGCATGAAGGGTGGCTAGGACTTAGATGAAGAATTCCTATTCAAAGTAAGTATAGTTAACTATATTAAAAACCATATTCTCTGGCTGACCAAATGGAGTCAGGGTAATGATCACACTTAATCATACTAAATTTTTAAACTAATTTTTTTGCCGGATGGAAATAAAATCCTAAAGACAATAAGAATTTCTCTTATTTCCTCCTAGGCAAACTGAGGACATTTCATTTCTTTAGGATTTGGCAAAGACCCAAGGAGAAAACCCAGACATGGTTTTATCACTTAGTGCAAAGAAAAATTAGATAATGAATATTTTCAGGCCTTTTGCTAATAAAAGCCATAAATTTACTATCTGTTAAACTTTTAGATTGCTTGTTCTGCTCTTTACAATACTATTATTTAGTAATTCCTGTATCCAAAGTTCTGTTATAAAAAAACACTTTTGTTGTAGTTATTCTAAATATTGTTAGGTGAAATGATATGCATAGTTTCTCATATAAATTTGAAAACATATGAATAACTGCACCACAAAAAGGAATAATGCCCAAAATGCCTAAGGCTATATTAAGGTGGTGTCATTAGAAGCAATTTTTGAAAACTTTTTTCATATTTTCATTTTCCATTTGTATAAAGTTGTGAAAAT
>NW_006295559.1:6421240-6421572 GCF_000327345.1 Myotis davidii | reverse complement strand
AGAGAGCCAGAAACATCGATGAGAGAGAAACATCGATCAGCTGCCTCCCGCACATCCCCCATCGGGGATGTGCCTGCAACCCAGGTACATGCCCTTGACCGGAATCAAACCCGGGACCCCTCAGTCCGCAGGCCGACGCTCCATCCACCGAGCCAAACTGGTTTTGGCTGAAATTATTTATTTTTATTGTATTTATTGAGAGGGAGAAGAAAAGAGAGAGGGAAACATCGACCTGTTTTCCCACCCATTCATGCATCCACTGGTTGCTTCCTTATGTGCTCTGACTGGGGACCGAACCTGCGACCTTGGCACATCAGGACAATGCTCTAAGC
>NW_006295559.1:6393944-6413298 GCF_000327345.1 Myotis davidii | reverse complement strand
GTTTCAAAAACAAGTAAAATTAGTAAATCCAGAAAATCAAGATCTTAAAGCAGGGATGGGGAATATCGGGCCCTTGGGCCATATAAGGCCAACAAAATCATTTGGTCTGGCCCTGCCAAGGCAATAGGGGTGAGTTAATTAAATGTTTGACCAAATATATATATAGCAGGCTAATTTTTAAGTTGATAATTTTATACAGCCTGCAAGTGATGTTATAAATATCCACATGGCCCTTGGCAGAAAAAAAGGTTCCCCAACCCTGTCTAAATGAGTCTGTTGGCATGAAGGGTGGCTAGGACTTAGATGAAGAATTCCTATTCAAAGTAAGTATAGTTAACTATATTAAAAACCATATTCTCTGGCTGACCAAATGGAGTCAGGGTAATGATCACACTTAATCATACTAAATTTTTAAACTAATTTTTTTGCCGGATGGAAATAAAATCCTAAAGACAATAAGAATTTCTCTTATTTCCTCCTAGGCAAACTGAGGACATTTCATTTCTTTAGGATTTGGCAAAGACCCAAGGAGAAAACCCAGACATGGTTTTATCACTTAGTGCAAAGAAAAATTAGATAATGAATATTTTCAGGCCTTTTGCTAATAAAAGCCATAAATTTACTATCTGTTAAACTTTTAGATTGCTTGTTCTGCTCTTTACAATACTATTATTTAGTAATTCCTGTATCCAAAGTTCTGTTATAAAAAAACACTTTTGTTGTAGTTATTCTAAATATTGTTAGGTGAAATGATATGCATAGTTTCTCATATAAATTTGAAAACATATGAATAACTGCACCACAAAAAGGAATAATGCCCAAAATGCCTAAGGCTATATTAAGGTGGTGTCATTAGAAGCAATTTTTGAAAACTTTTTTCATATTTTCATTTTCCATTTGTATAAAGTTGTGAAAATGACACTGGCATGGACATCACTTTAATATTATCAGAAAGACAGACTATTTCGTAGGGCTTCTTCACTGGCTACTCTATAAAACATGCAGTTTGGTCTAGTGTCAAAGTGGTCTAACATTCCTTGGTTAGTCTCCTAAACAAATGGTCTGGTTTTGGTTTATTCTTATGCTCTTAAGAAAATCTGAAAACCAACGCTCCATGAAAAAAGCCTAACGAAATTTGAAACACACTTCAGTTATGTGTTGACAAAAATATCTCTGCAAATGTCTATTTAAAGTTTCAGGTTGAATAACTCATCTTTTTCTAGATTCCTTCTTTCCCTCCTCAGTAAAATGGCAAGAACACTTGAAAGCGCCTAAAAAATTAAGTAGCTTTAAAAAAGAAATCACCACCTTGGAATCTGAACAAAAGGAAGTTTAAGTCATACTGAATGTTAATTGATATATGACTCTGGTATATAATGAACTATTTATGAAAATTAATCCAAATTTTACACAAAGGGAACAGATTACATTCACAATGGTGTTACGTTATAATCCACATCTTCAATTTCCAATATTAAGTCTAATGGGCAACATTTATTCTCATTTAAAAAATATTAGCTTAGACTAATGTGATGTACCACAAGGGACTGTAAAAATGGACTAAAGTAACACCTGCCCTCACGTGCTCCTAATCCAGTAAACATACACAGCTCAGGAAGCTTTGCTGCCAGCACGTCTTACCCCGTGTGAAACATGCATGCAGAGGATTCACATGGCTTACCTCCTCGGACTTGAAAGCCTGCTTGGCATGTGTGTACTTCAAAAATCTAGGGGAAAAGATTACTGATCAGACAGAAAACTGATATACATTTAGTAACCTGAGTTTTTTTAAAGATGAGGTCTTTCTATATAAGTAAAAGCCGTAAAAGGCAACTTGTAAATCCAGATCGCCAAAATGTTTAATTTCTCATTAACACAAGAACTTAAGTGAACAGAAAGGTTTTTAAACTATGGTCATATTAAGATTAGATAATAATGTGAAAAGTTATCCAGTTTTTGAAATTATTTATTTATTTATTATTTTTATTTTTTAAATATATTTTATTGATGATTTCAGAGAACGAAGAGGGAGAGAGATATAGAAACATAAATGATGAGAGCGAATCATTGATTGTCTGATCCACCGAGCCAAACTGGTTTTGGCTGAAATTATTTATTTTTATTGTATTTATTGAGAGGGAGAAGAAAAGAGAGAGGGAAACATCGACCTGTTTTCCCACCCATTCATGCATCCACTGGTTGCTTCCTTATGTGCTCTGACTGGGGACCGAACCTGCGACCTTGGCACATCAGGACAATGCTCTAATCAACTGAATTACCCACCAATATCTCAAGTATCCAAATTTAAGAAAAAAAAATATATAAAATTGCATGCACAATAGGAATATGGTTACATTAAATATGTATATTAAAATATTAGGTGATAAAATTCTTATGTTAGATGTGATAAAAGTGTTAAGTGGTGTAATACTAAGTAGCTTTCCCCTATTTGTCTAATTTCTAAATTTTCAGACATATAAACTACTTTTATAATGAAAAGTTTAATGAAAGCAATGATGTACACACACACACATATCAATCCATGTACAATTCAAACAATAATTTTAAAGAGATTATCATTAGAGTTCTTACCGAGCCACAGGAAGCACATTGGAACCTGTATACATCATGATAAAGAAAAATACTCCACTAAGATAAAGACGAGGTAACTGTGGGTTATCTTGGACGATATGGTATAACAAAATAGCAACCTTCTCAACAAGGATAGGGTCAAAGGTCAGCAGTAGCTAAAAAAAAGAAATAAAATGTTTTTGTTATTGGGTTGTAAAAAAATTACAATATCATCATTCATTTTAGGTTTATGTATTTCTTGTACTGAGGTTACAGTTTCTTATATGCAGTAAGTTACAAAATAAAAATCCATGGGATTCGGTAAGCTTGTCTATCAAATGTTACTAGTAAAAAAAAAAAAAAACTTAAAGCAAGAATAAATACTAGCTCAGATTAGGAGGTCAAAGTTTTAGATTCAGATATGAGATTCTAAAAAAATTTGAAGATGATTCATTTCACAATTGTTAATGCAGAGATAAAAATATTAGAATTGATCAAAATTTATTCAGAAAAAGTCCAAATATGCCTGAAGCTGTTTTGTCATGATTATAGGTAAAATTGTTACGTGTGCAGGAATCTTATGACAAAAGAAAAAAGAAAAGCAGCTACTCTTTGGGTTATTTTCAGTTGAGTGGATGTGAAGCATCCCCCAAAGAAGACTTAAGAACGCAAGGAGCAGAGCAGAGAATGCCATCAGCAAAACAGCAGTAAACAAGAGATCTACAAAAGCAGGTAGAGAGCAAGAGGGTAACCAAATATCAGTAGGTCTCTAGAAATCTGAGCTTGCAATACTAGCCTCTGTGATCACAGTAATGAATAAAAAATAAAAATCATACAACGTTGCTAGAATAAATACTTGATAAAGAAATTTAGTAAGTTTTAACTTAATAAAAGTGGCATTTCAACTTTCTATAAACAATTACTTCCAAAGAATCCCCAATTTGATGTCAAATGTTATTAGTAAAAAAAATAAATTTAAAACAAAAGTACTAGCTCAGATTAGAGGTCAAAATTTTAAATTCAGATACGAGACTATTTAAATAGCTATGTCTTTAAGTAAATAATTTAAATTTCTCTGTATTTTGGTGTCTTGTTCAAGAAGGTGTTTAGTACCATGACATATTTTTTCAAGGATAAATCAAGATATAGTAACACAGGATTTTCCCTAGTGTTAGCAGTATTTGTAACATAGGACTTGACAACACTTTTAACAAAATATGGGAATTAGCAGGCAAAATTCCAAAGTATTTGAAATTGTGACTATACCAGAAGACATAGGACATTTACTGGTATCTTAGAGGCATTTAAGAGCAGTCTAAAAATTTTGAAGCTATATCCAATGGTAAAACTGGTGATTGCTCTTAAAATCAAATGAAGTACAAAAATCTGTACTAACTAATATAATGTTCCTGAAAACTACTACTGCCTAAATGTGTTTAGCAAGATTAAGGTTTTCCAGAACACAGAAAATTAAAGAAAAACAAACAGCTTATCAAAAATATTTTTTAAACTCAGTATTAAAAAAATATAGGAGGCATATATTGTTAAAAGGAACTACTTTTATAATTAAAATTCTTCTTTTAAATAACTTTAATTATTTAGATATTACTAAAGATGTCTAGTTAATTAAAATAGATCTTTCCCCCACAATTTCATGTTATACTGACCAAATCTGTTAAAATTTGTTTTTTAGTCATCTTTTCCAGGCCTGAAATTCAACAGCATTTGCATTTACTTCTTTCCTTTCAGTTTCATAGGTATTGGAAAAACTTTTGAGAGTTAGATTTTCCGGTACTGTCCTTCACCTACATGCCAAGAGGTTCCAGAATAGAAAACAAAAATCTCTCCCACCAGCTCACACATAGAGCGCACAGTCCTCTTGGCTGGGGGATGGGGCGGTGGTGGAACAGAAGGCACAGTAACTGCAGTGCACTTTCACTTAAGCATTTGAACAGAAATGTCCACAACAGAAAAGCCCACAGCAAACCATAGTACATCACCTTTAAGTTATTACAGTGGTGTGATTATAAGAATGGATAATAACTAAAACCTTTTCAGAATAATCTGGAGTCTAGAGTCTTCCCATATTTACATTCTTGGATACACAATCTCCCACAGTTTATTTAGAACATCAATTCAATTAGCAGTAAGTGTGAATGAAGTAAATGTAATTCGGGGTTCAGGCTTTTTGAAAATGGAATAAACTACAAAGAAACAATGAGTGGGGCTCCTAGTAAAATTAAATAAGAAAAATGATTCTTAAAATAGTATTCCTAATTTGGTAACAGAAGAGTAACTCACCTGAATAATATGGGGAAGGCAAGCATTGTCTGAGAGCAGTCTTTTCACTCTGGGTAAAGGCCGAATAATGGCATTATCTTGATCTCTAGAAAATATTTTCTAAGGTCAACTTTTAATATTTTCATTAAAGTTTATATGATCAGAGCATATGACATTCTACTAGGCATGAAGCATATTACCTTACTTTTTTTGTTAATGAAGACTAAGCTCTCATACAGCTGGGAACATGATTAGGTATTTTGGTTTAAATCTATTTGGCTGCTTAATATGACTTCATTTCCTTCCATAAGATTTCCTTGAAAAACAGTACCCTAGAAGAGCCAGAGACTCTTATTTATTATTTAATTGATTAAACTTGGTGTTGTCTAACACTGTCAGTGGAGATCCCCCCCCAAAGGGCATATCAAACTATGTCACATAAATTTAAACCATTTACCTACTCTCAGTATTTTCCAAGTAAAGCCTTAATTCAATGCTACATTATTCTATTATTTATGTCACTTTAAGTCTGATCTGAATTTTAAAGAGAACTGGAACATGAAAGCCTCAAGTGTTATAAAAATGACAGTTCCTCAATAATTTCCATCACAAATATCTGTAGCATAATAAAATAAAATGATGTACATGCAAATATTTTATAAAGATTAAAATGTTGCCAAAACCGGTTTGGCTCAGTGGATAGAGCGTCGGCCTGCGGACTGAGGGGTCCCGGGTTCGATTCCGGTCAAGGGCATGTACCTTGGTTGCGGGCACATCCCCAGTGGGGGGGATGTGCAGGAGGCAGCTGATCGATGTTTCTCTTTCACCGATGTTTCTAACTCTCTATCTCTCTCCCTTCCTCTCTGTAAAAAATCAATAAAATATATTAAAAATAAAATGTCTCATTCAAGGGTCATAATTATGATTATTACTGGATAACAAAGTCTCACCTTCACTCGTCAGGTGGGGCAAGATGTGAGCCTAGACCAGGGGTGGGCAAACTTTTTGACTCGAGGGCCACAATGGGTTCTTAAACTGGACCGGAGGGCCGGAACAAAAGCATGGATGGAGTGTTTGTGTGAACTAATACATGTTAACACTGCTGCTGGTGAAGGAGTGGAGAGGAGAGCAAGAGAACCCTCTGCTCTTTCAGCTCCGCGGGCCGGATAGAACAGCCAAACGGGCCGTAGTTTGCCCACGGCTGGCCTAGACTCATGTTCCTGTACGAGGAGTGGCTAACCTGACAGGTCAGGAGCTGGCACCTAACTGTCTACAGACTGCAGTGTGCTTATTTCAACAGTTTATACCTGATATATATGAATGGCAACTTACTATTGCTAGAAGGCAGCTAGCAAACCTCAATATCATTATTTGTAGTCTCTCAGAGAAAGATGTTTTTAGCTATTTTATCAATATAATTTACAAATTATTTCTTTATATCTTTTTTTTTAAAAGCTCCAAAATTCAAAGCAGCATTCCCCCAAGGCCACAAATGGAATACCGTTGCTTTAAATCACCAAAGTACTCCCATGCCATCACAGAGGAAGCATTTTTACAAATGGGGAGAAGATGATTAAGAGTCCCTGGTAACCATGGAAATGTTCAATTACATTTTACCTGCTTGGAAAATATCCACACATTGTGATCAACATGTTCAATATGAGGGTAGCAAGGTCAGTTTCATTTAGCACAGCCTGTCCACTGGCTAACAGACACCACTTAAGCTGAGGGATTGCCTGTAGTGGTCGCCATCCATCCATGCCTTGAGCCCAGCATCTAGTCTTCGCATTTAACATTCCTTTGGTCCACAGTTCTTGCATCTAAATGAAAGCAAGACATCATTATTACAGACAAATAAAGCAAAATGAAAGGGTTTGCAAATGCTTTCTATTTTATAGTAAATACATACTAAACTATGAAATAAACATATAAGTTCACTATTCAAGAGTAACAGTAAACTTTTGTAGACAGGCCTTTAAGAACTCAAATTTGGCTACTAATAAGAAAATAACCATTTAGCTGGTCAGCCAGTGAGTATAAAGAAACACTGGAAAAAATTAAAACAGTAGACAGAGTGTAGGCATGGTGTTCTATAAAACTCTTTGGCTAAATTCTGAGCCTGGGAGGCTAAGGAAGGGAGGGCAGGATCAAACATCAGCAGATGTGAAGATAGAAACTGCCTTTGGACTATATAGGCAATTTTTAATAAATTTCAGGCTGCATATTAAAACATCCTATTCATACAAAAAAGCTTTGTAGTTTAACATAATTATCAAGGTAACAACTGTTACATAAAGTTCATTAAAAGTCTGAGTGCTACCTCCATTAACAACTGCTTTTAAACACTAAAGTTTGAAGACATCATATATTGTGTGTGTGTGTGTGTGTGTGTGTGTGTGTGTGTGTGTGTGTGTGTGTGTGTTTTTCTCTAGAAATGCAAACCATCCAATCCTTCATGTGGAAATGGAAAGGCAGAGCCCTTGGAGCTGATGACACTAATTCAAATTACAGCGTTAAAATATTCCAATATCTCTGTGTGTGCTAAGCACAGGGAAATAAGAAAGGCTATGACTTTCATGAAAAATTTCTCTGAGACACATACCTCATGAAATCCATATGGGCCACTCCTTTCTTTGTCTGCACTGCCAAAGTACCATTCCTTTTCACTCTCTCTTTTCATATCTGGAGCAGCTTCAATTACATTGCTCTAAGTTTTAAAATAATTTAGTTATTTTTTTAGACAGAAATTTAAGGGGGTAGTTGTCATAAAAAGTTACATAGTACTAATTTCTTTAAATATTCACCTAAATTTTTAAGAGACCTTATTTTAAGAGGTAAGGGTTAAATGCCTAGCCTAATCGTCCAAAAAAAGTGACTTGCTTTCTAAGAAGCATTAGAAGTAAATGGGTTCTACATTCACTTGAAAAATCTAAGCTAAATTCAAAGACATCTACATTCCTGATGGTCCTTTATAAATTCCCAGGGAACTGAAATTTTAGTAGCAAAGAACATTGCAAATAGCTATAAAAATAAACATATACCATTAACCTTAAATCACAATGCTCAAATAACTGAAGTTCTTCTTTTGAGGGAAAAACTCATTCCAACTAAAAGTTTCAATAAGCTTTTAGTGGTTTTAAACACTTAGTTTCAATCTATTACCATCACTACAGGTCACTATTATATAGTTTTAGTTATCAATGTTTATAAAAATCTAAAATAGAATTTTATGTAATTAGTATATTTCATTAAAACAGGTTTTTAAGTACTCTCATAACCATTAGCTTTCAGTTACTCATATCGAGAAGGATAACAAAGTGGTCAAGAGCACAGACTTCTGGGTTCTAACTTAGGCTGTGTTCCTTACTCACTGACCTCGGGCAATATAACTAGCCTCTCTGTTCCTTAGTTTCCTCATCTGTAAAATGGGAGCGTTGTTGGGGATTTAAAGAGTTAACACATTATGTGTACCAGAATAGTACCTGGTACACTGTCATGCTATACAGCATCACGATTACTATTATTCATACCTGATAACAGAAAATGCCATCATCTATTCAAGTAGCACTTCTGTCCACACTCTAGCCAAAATTTAAAATGATACTTTCTCCTGCACTAAGAGATTAAACTAAAACAAAGCATAACACAGAAAGGAAAGAAGGGAGGGAGGAAGAAAATGTCCCATGAGCTAAGTATAGATCCCTTCTGTAAGTTAGGTATCAGAAGAGGCCTTTCAGCAGACTGGCAGCTCTGTCCTCTTACTGGCTGGTTTCGAGAAGGTCCCCAGATTCAATGTATATTCTTCCTGGCTGTCAATGCTACAAGTTCTAGTTACATAAATTGTGAACCTAAAGGTTGCATTGCCTCAAAATAAGACACTAGCAATGTAGTCACTTTAAAAGACAAAGAGACATTGAAAAAATAAAAATGAATCATCACTGTCCATTTTGGATTGTTCTTACAGTTATTTTCCCATTTTTGTGTGACTTAATCTCCCCTGTATTAGTACTATACTTATTGGAGCACTACACTTTTAGCCACATCTACTGACGTATTTTCAGATTTTTATTATTCTTTTGATCCTAAAAGTATATTTCACGGATGTAAAACTCGTAAAATCTACATAAGCATACATACTTGCAGTGGTACCGTAGCTCGGCTTACATGGAGATGTGCAAGGGTAAGTAAGTCCACAAGGATTCTAATCCCATTTGAATCCATGAGATCCTTAACATTTTTCTAGGAGACAAAAACATTTTTTTTAAAACATATTTTATTGAGTTTTTACAGAGAGGAAAGGAGAGGGATAGAGAGTTAGAAACATCAATGAGAGAGAAACATCGACCAGCTGCCTCCTGCACACTCCCCACTGGGGATGTGCCCGCAACCAAGGTACATGCCCTTGACCGGAATCAAACCTGGGACCTTTCAGTCCGCAGGCCGACGCTCTATCCACTGAGCCAAACCGGTTTCGGCAAAAACATTTTTATATAATCTAAAACCTTTCTCTTTAATATGTACTACTACCTAAAAGGTTCTCAAAAAAGAGAATATTTGGAATATGAAAAACTTAACATACAAGTGATACTAATTGATATTTCCAGAATTTTGTGTTCAAGGAACATGAATTTAGACAAAAATAAAAAAGGCTAAAGCTATATTACAAATATATCACATAAAAATATTTTCCTTAAACTATATTCTGAGCAAATGAAACAAAATAAAAATAAGCAAATGAAAGGCTGGCAGGAATAACACCCATATAAACTCTGGTACTACAATTATCCTGCATTTTACAAGGCCTGTTTGTTAATAAACAAATTATTCTATAGTTCGAAATAAAATCTGGCATATTAAAAAAACTTTTAATGTTCTAGTATATTTTTGTAAACGTAAGATAAAACTAATAATTTCTTAGAAGTTAGGAAGACATTATAATTTAAATTAAATTTTCTTAGGACTTATTACACTTCATTTTAAAGCATTTGCATTATTTACTAAAAGACTAAAACTAAACAAGTTAAAATTAGTATAAAACTTAATTTAAAAGAAACCTCAAATTATATTTCAACATCATCTATTTGTGAATGTTATCAATATTACAACTATAAATTTCTGTGAGAAACCAGCACAAACCTATTTAAATGTCTTAAAAATAAACTATGAAGAGCTAAAGTAACTTTTTATGTCTTCAAATTACATGAAAATGTATATTGATAAATCAAAATGTATACTCATAAATTAAAATTTCCACTTTCTAATGGACTGTTCTCGGGGGGGGGAGGGAATAGGTTGTGGGGGTGCGGGAAGAGATGGGACAAAAATCATACACCTACGGATGAGGACAGTGACAGCGTGTGTGTGGGGGGGGTAAGGGCAGAGGGTGGGTGGGAACCGGGTGGAGGGGAGCTATGGGGGGGAAAAGAGGAACAACTGTAATAATCTGAATAATAAAGATTTAATTAAAAAAATTTTTTTCCACTTTCTTTAGAGTATTTATTTCACTTCAAATCTAATCCTAAAGATTCCCTAAAGAAAAATCAGCTAGCAATTTCACCCCTCATTATTCTTCACTAAGAATTTTATTATCATTAATCAGTATCTGTAATGTTAGGGTAGGATGTACAGAGAATATTTGACAAACTTTTCCCTCTAGAACAGTGGTTCTCAACCTTGGCTGCACATTAGAACCTCCTGGGAAGCTTTCAAAACCCTGAAGCCTGGCCTGTCCATTAGACCAATTATATGAAAATTTCCAGGTCTGAGACCTGGCAGTAGCATTTAAAATAATCCTACGACGCATTCCACACCAGGTATTCCAATGTGTATTCAAGCCTGATAACCAGTGATTTAAAAAGAGGTTGACACTAGCTGGGTGCTTGTTTTATACTTAATAAAATTACCATGTCTGGATAATTAACTTAAACTGCAGTAATTTATCTTTTTGTTACACATTCATGTGACTTTGGAAATAACATTTATACAGAAATACTGTACCTTATTAAGGATCAACTTGTTAAGGAAGAGGATTAATCTATCTCGTTCAAGTTTATCTGTGCACTATTGAAATAAATAAGAATTTAGTCAGAAGTGAACAGAAACACAAGTTAGATGTTACCATTCCTGGACAAGATCAACCAGCAGCCAATAAGAAATAATGTCATCTTTTAAACATTAAGAAAATCAAAGGACATCAATTATTACAAATCCTCCAATGTTTTGCATTCTCTGCAATTTTATGTAACTTCTCTCATCTCCCTAGATAGGCGGATATTTTAAAAATCATAAAGAGATTACTTCAACATACAGTTTTAAGAATATATGTAAAAATTAAAATAAGTGAATTAGCTCAAATAATACCTTGAATTAAGTAAAAATTTCAAATAATTGATTAATGATGTTTCACATAATCACATCATGATAAATACAAACAAGAAGGAAAATGTATCTGCCTAAAATACAAACGCTATACCACAAGTACTCAGGTTCGAGTAACTGAATTAGAATGTGGTGTAACAGCAAACAATAAGGATTTTCAGCTGGTTATATTATTTTCTAGGTATGTTTTGTGACTTTACTCAGAATCAAGTTTCTAATCTACAGCTGAGGCAATTATAACAAGCATTGATGGCCATTTGCAAAATTGGTGAAATGGTTCTAAAGCAGTTCTCTAAAATTTAAATTGTTACGTATAGAAAGAATGTAAACACAAATGAAAAAAAACAAAGTGTACACACTGAAACAAGTAGGTAACGCTCAAACTTGAGCTGCGCCATGGATGACCTGATCAATTTGTTCTTTCCTCCTACCATGCTTAAGTGTTAAATGATAAACTTCCTAAAATAAAAAGGTGCTAACTCATTTCCATTTTATTGGTTATCACTGTAGTGCTGAAAAGATTTACTAGCTCCACACTTCAAAATTTAGTAGCATCATTTAAGATTTTTCCAAAATGGAAAACTGAAAGTACATAAAACTCTTTTACACACCTGTCCAGCTCATCCATATTTAAAGATTGACAAAGAGGTCACTTAAGTCATTCAAAAGCAGCAAATGAAAAAAATAAACAAGTACTAACCCATTAGTCATTTTCCTACTCATCTATAAATAAGTATAATGTAAATTACAAAAAAAGTCATGCAGAAAGTTATGGTAGCAAGGCGATCAAACAGAATTTAAATGTAATTTTGAAAATCTAAACATGTACTGCAATGACACTACCAAGTAGCAGTTTCCTTAAATGATATCTTACCCTCTCTAACATTCCAATGATATATCGTGTATCTGTAAAAGGTCCTATTTCTTCATGACATCTGCCATAAACAATAGCAAGGGCTTGTAAACATAGACACTTCATGTTTACTTTTGGGGTGAGCAGGAAACGATGATAGAGCTCATTGAAAAATTCATACCTAGATTTAAAAAAAGTTTACAATAAAATTAGCCATGAAACAGTAGAAACATATATACAGTATGTTTTAAGATCACCTGTGGATGCCTAAAAACCAGATAGTAACAAACCCTATATGTTCTGTTTTTTCCTATACATACAAACCTATGATAAACTTTAATTTATAAATTAGGCACAGTAAGAGATTAACAATTACTAGTAATAAAATATAACAATATAGTGTAATTATCTCCATGGAACCAGGGAACTGGGGGGGTGGGTGGCAGCAGATGCCAGGACAAGGCAGGTGTGGGGCTGGGGATGTGGAGTTATGTGAATATGGTCTCTCTCAAAATATCTGATAATGGAGGTGGTTACTAAGTGACTAGTGGGCAGAGAGCAAATCTGGGGGGATGTGATAGCAGATGCCAGGCCAAGGCAGGTGTGGGGCTGGGGATGCGAAGCTGGCAGCTGGGGAAAGGAAGGCCTACACTTGCACAAATTTTGTGCATCAAGCCTCTAGTGTGGGTATAAAGGACAAAGGGATGATTTATGGGATGGTGTGGGACAGCACAAGATTTTACCATGCTACTCAAATGGTGCACCATTTAAAACTCATGAATTGTTTATTTCTGGAATTTTTCATTTAATATTTTCAGACTGTGGTTGACTGCAGTAACTAAAACCACAGAAAGTCAAACTGTAAGGGGAAACTACTGTAACAAGATATAAAGACTAGCTTACGATCTCTTAATTGATCCACTTTCTTCATTCTCATCTTCTTCCAATAGTAATCTCAGATAATAGTCTCCTATTTTGATTTCCTCTGCCAAGCACTCATATTTAACCTTATTAATAAAAACAAATTACATTACTTTAGTTTACAATATATTTTGGCTATTTCCACATAATCACTTCTTAAATTCTGTCAGAGCTTTTTTCTTTTCTTGATAAGGCAGCCTTTAAATTAATAATTTCATAATGAATTATCTGGCAATTCATTATTACTAATGTAACTATTTCAGTTCAATGTTAACTCAGAATTACACACCAATTTTATGAATGTAAAACTTGCTGATAAAAATTCACAGGACTACATGGTCTCCATGAAGGCTTAAGAGAAGGAAGAATCAAAATACTTTCAGAGTATAAACTGCTTCATTTCCTTCTTACCTTGCCATGACCAAGCAAGGTGTAAATGGTCCTGCACCACACACAAGTTTGCCCAACTGAGACAAGCTACTTCAGGTCTTCCCTCATCTCCTAACACATGAACTATGATATAATGTTTTACAGTATTCATTGTCTGCATGTAAAATCACCCTACGCTACAAATAAGAGGTGACATACAAGACAGAGCACATGATCAGAATCTGAGGTGGCACCAGAACCCTGTACACAGGCTGCTTATACACAGTTAGGCTATTATCTATATACCAGTGGCCTGGTGTACGAAATTCCTGCACCGGGGTGGGGAGGTATCTCTTAGCCCGGCCTGCACCCTCTCCAATCTGGGACATCCCTCTCACAATCCGGGACTGCAGGCTCCTAACTGCTCACCTGCCTGCCTGCCTGATTGCCCCTAACCACTTAGCCTGCTGGCCTGCTCACCCGCAACTGCCCACCCCCCGCTGGCCTTCTCTTCCTTCTCACCCCCCAAAGCCCCCCCTACCAGCCTGCTCGCCCCCAACTGCCCACCCTTGTCAGCCTAATTGCCCGTAACCGCCTCTGCCTTGGCCCTGCCACCATGGCTTTGTCCAGAAGGTCTCCCAGTCTAATTAGCACATTACCCTTTTATTAGTATAGATATATAAAAGGCTAATATGCTAAGTGTCCGTCTGACCGGTAGCTATGATGTGCACTGACTACCAGGGGGCAGATGCTCCACACAGGAGCTGCTGAGCTGCAGTGACTTGGTAGCGGCGGTTCTCGAGTGCACACCCTAAAACCAGAGAGAAGGAAGTCCGATTCTTCACAGGGATGCACGATTCCACATTCGGCTGTGCGTTATGTTGTTGCTGGGGCACTGTCAGTCCTGAATCTGGTTTACTGCACACTTGCATTTGCATTCCACACCCTGTACAACAGCAACTTTGAAGAGTTCCCTCTTGCACTCCGGGACTCCTTAGGGGATGTCGGAGAGCTGGTTTCGGCCCAATCCCTGTAGGCCAGGCCAAGGGACCCCCTTGCTGGAGGGCCCCCACTCACTCTGCAAACACCCTTCGAGCCACGGTGCCACCCCAGGTGCAGCGGGTCGGGGAGGGACCACAGGAGGTTGGCTCCAGGGTTGTCCGGCCCATCTCACCCAGTCCCTTCCCGCTGGCCACCTTCTAATTAATTTCCTTTTTTTAAAAATCTTTAATTTCTTTATTGGTTAAGGTATTACAAATGTGTCCTCATCCCCCAACTCCCCCACAACTTCCCCCACACACACTCATGCTCTCATGCCCCTGTTGTCTGTGTCCATTGGTTTGGCTTATATGCATGCATGAAAACAAGTCCTTTAGTTGATCTCTTCCCCTTACCCCCACTCTCCCCTACTTTCCCTCTGGGGATTAATAGTCTGATTGCTGTTTCTCTGTCTTTGGATCTGTCCCTGTTCATCAGTCTATGTTGTTCTCTATATTCCACAAATGAGTAAGATCATGTGGTATTTATCTTTCTCTGACTGGCTTATTTCACTTAGAATAATGCTCTCCAGTTCCATCCATGCTGTTGCAAAAGGCAAGAGTTCCTTTTTTTTTACCGCAGCATAGTATTCCATTGTGCATACAATCCACTCATCTGCTGATGGGCACTTAGGCTGTTTCCAAATCTTAGCTATGGTGAATTGTGCTGCTATGAACATAGGGGTGACATGGTACCTCATTGTCGTTTTGATTTGCATCTCTTGGATGATCAGTGGCTTTGAGCATGTTTTCATGTCTCTTGGCCTTCCTTATGTCCTCTTTCAAAAAGTATCTATTTAGGTCCATTGCCCTTTTTTTAATTGGCTTGTTTATCTTCCTATTGTTAAGTTGCATGAGTTCCCTGTAAATGTTGGAGATTAGACCCTTATCGGAGATAACATTGGAAAATATGTTCTCCCATGCAGTGGGTTTTCTTGTTGTTTAGTTGATGGTTTCTTTTGCTGTGCAAAAGCTTTTTATTTTTATGTAGTCCCATTTCTTTATTTTCTCTTTAGTTTCCATTGCCCTAGGAGCAGTATCAGAGAAGAAATTCCTTCGGCATATGTTTGCAATTTCCACTGCCTGTAGATTCCTCTAGTATTTTATGGTTTCCCGTCTTATGTTTAAGTCTTTTATCCATTTTGAGTTTATTTTTGTGTATGGTAATTAATTTCCTTTTAATGTGCCTAAATCCGTGCAGCGGGTCACTAGTCTCAAATAAAGACTTGAAAGTAGCCCAGCTGATGTAGCTTAGTGGTTGAGCATCGACCCATGAACCAGGAGGTCATGGTTCGATTCCCAGTCAAGCACATGCCTGGGTTGTAGGCTCAATCCCTAGTAGGGGCATACAAGAGGCAGCTGATCCATGATTCTCTCTCATCATTAACATTTCTCTCTCTCTCCCCCACTCCTTTCCTCTCCCTGAGATCAATTTTAAAAAATATATTTGCAAGCAACTGTAAAAAGGAATTACCTGACCCGATTATCAAAATTTTTTTTCCAAAGCCTAAAATAACTGACTTCTAAAAATATAAGCTATACTTAATCAAATATATAATGTACATCCATTTCACTTTCTTTCTACACATTGAGCATTCAATTCATTCAACTTCTAATTATTAAGCATATACTGTGTGTGCCATGCACTGTTCTAGTCATCAGGGATACAACAACAAATATAAGAATTTCCATCCTTACAGGAGTAGATAAAAAAGTAGAATATAGAATAGTTGGTGATAAGTGCTATAGAATGAAAAAAAGCAAGGAAAAGGGATAGAGAGAATGTGTGTGTGTGTGTGTGTGTGTGTGTGTGTGTGTGTGTACACACATGTGTGTGTGTTTTAAGTAGAGTGGCCAGGGAAGGACCACTAATGATGTCAGCTATCCAGTGAAAAAAATGTTCTATGCAGAGCAGCAGAAGTAGAAAACTCCTGAGTCAAGAACATCAATTTGGTGTTTTCAGGGAAGCCACTGTGGTTGGAGAAAGTGTGAAAGGGTGAGCAGTAGGAGGTAAGATCTAAGAAACAATGCTTGGAGTTTGGGGTTACACAGATCCTGTCTTGTAAGTCATTTTAAAGACCCAGATTTTTACTAAGTGAGATGGGAAGCCATAGGAGCACCAGAGGGCTTAGGGCACAGAAGTGACATGATCTACTTACATTTGAACAAGATCACACCACTGCTATGTTGATAATGAATTGTAGGGAGATAGGGGTAGAAATAAAGATTGCTAAAATCCCAGAGAAAAGAGGGTTGGTTTCTGGATAAATTTTGAAGGTACATTGAATAGGATTTGCTGACAAGTTGGATTTGGGATATAAAAGAAATTATTTCAAGAGTTTGACCAGAAAAATAATGAGAAGCAACATTACACAAGATCAGAAAAACTGCAAGAGAAGTAGATTTAGGGAAAGAACAAGAGCTAAGTTCTAGATGCTTGTTAAATATCCAATTACAGGATAAAAGTATGAAATCTAGGAAAGAAAGTAGCAGCAGGAGATAAAAATAAGAAAGCCACCAGTAAATAAAAAAATTTCAGCCCATCTGGTCTGGCTCTAAGGTTGAGCTTTGACCCAAAAACAAGTTGTTTCGATTCCTAGCCTGGGCACAAGACCAGGTTGCTGGCTCAATCCCCAGTCGGGGAATGTAGGAGGCAGCCAATCGTTGATGTTCCTGTCTCATCAATGCTTCTATCTCTCTATCCCTTTCGCTCTTACTCCCTCTAACAATCAATAAAAACATATTTTTTAAAAAAACATTTCAAGCCACGAGAATGGATGGGATCATTGAAGCATTGATTATACATGAAAAAAGGTCCATGACCTGATCCTTTGGGGCCAATCAACACTTAGCAGTTGGAAAATAGGGAAAATGAGCAAATAAGGAGTGGCCAGTGAAGGAGGAGAAAATCCAAGAGAATATAGATTCCCAAAACCAAAGTAAAGAAAGTATTTCAAGGAGGAGAAAATGAGCAAAATAAAATCATTCCATGTTTTTGAAATGCAGTTAGGTTAAAGATCAAAGACTACATGGTCATGAGCATGCTCTAATTTACAATTGTAATAAGAGTTTATATTATACACATGCACACGAAATTATCTACCACTAGATTTCTTGTTCTTGTTTTGTCATTTCTTACATCAGTATTTTAATAGAACAGCAAAATATGGTCACATTCAGAATCAAATTACCAAAAAATTAATTAAACAAGCTATAAAGAACAAGGAGAACAGGTGATATTTCCATGGAGAAAGAATCTAAAGGGGGAAAAAAGAAACCAAGCGAAGAACAGATCTAGAATGCATAGTATCAAATTTATTAAAACTGCTACACGATTCTCAGGTACAAAGCCGACTTACTGAACAAAATTTTTTATTTATTTTTTTGTCTCATGCAAAGATTAAAATTTTCCAAAGTTTCCTCCATAAAATTAAGAGAGAAAGGTAAGGATATAAGTTATATAACTATAAACATATAACACTCAAAAAATAATACATGCTAATTAAAAACACTAATATACTATAAATATTAAACTTTACCTCAAATTCATGGTGGTTCCAGGCAATCACACTGGTACTACCAAGCTCTCTATCAATATTAAATGCTCTCATTTCAGATTCAAGACTATCTCTCAATTCTTCTCGTGTTTTGAAATTCCAAATTAGGTTTGATCTGGCATGGTCCTGACCAAACCTAGACATATATATAATCAGAAGGAAACAATAAGCATGAAACAAAAATCTACAAATATCCCTTATTGCATCTTATAATAATCAAGAAAATAGTACAACTAGTAAACTTTAGCAAGTATAAATAAAGAAAATAAAAATTCTGTAAAGTAAGTATACTAAAATGTTAATGGTAGAATTTTGATGATAGATACACAGCTATTCACTGTAAAATTACTTCACCCTTTCTACATGTTTGAAAGTTTTCATAGTAAAATGTTGGGGGTAGAAACCGAACTCATACTATAAAACAAATCTGTGTGAATTTCAAAAAACAAACAAACTGATATTTCAATCTCAATGTATATATATTGCTAATATAAATTCCAGACAGAAAATAAATTAGATATCAAATTTGAAGTTGGGGAAGATAAGAATTTCTGGTTTACTGGGGTGAAGTGTGTGGGATGAGCAACATTCTACATTAGAACCATATAAACTACCTAAGAAAGAATATTGATAAATTGCCAAGCTCTGATTGATATTTTCCAAGTATCTTCCTTTTATTTCTGGAATAATTTAACCACTGTAATAAATTTGGACACAAGTCCAAACTGGGGATGAATAGGCTTCATATCCATTCACTTTCAGTCCGTAATCCTCCTAGCAAGCCTGGCATCGGAGTTCTAAGGGAGTTCTAGGGGGCACACAATTGAGGAATTCCTAAGGAAGAAAAGCAAGGCATATTCTTAAAGGCCATACTATCCCATATAATAAAAGGTTAATCGACTGAATGGCAGAAAGACTGGTCGCTATGACATGCACTGACCACCAGGGGGGGTAGACGCTCAACGCAGGAGCTGCCCCTTGGTGGTCAGTGTGCTCCCACAGAAACTGGGCTCATGGCCTGCGAGCACAGCTGCGGTGGCGGGATCATCTCCCGCCTCTGCGGCAGCACTAAGGATATCCAACTGACAGCTTAGGCCCCTCAGTTGGACATCCTCCGCGACCTCCCAGAGTGCAAGAGGGTGCAGGCCAGGCTGAGGGGACCCCTCACACACACCCAGTGCACAAAATTCTAGTATACTATATACATACGATATACTTTAAAAGTACTTTGGGAAGTTTTCAAAGCCCGTATTTTCCTCTTTTAGCCAAAGTATAATCAATAGGTCATCTTCCAGACTGAATACTATGAGTTATCTCAAAAAAGGTTTGCAAACTCCTCAAAATGGTTTTTCCAAAGAGCCCTTTTGTGTGTGAATGTGTTTGCTGGG
>NW_006295559.1:6393615-6393887 GCF_000327345.1 Myotis davidii | reverse complement strand
GAGTAATAGGTGAGAATAAGATGGGGTTACCGTGTTAGAAAAGCTGGAAAAGTATATCATGTAAGCTAACATGGACACTCATTTTCTATTAAGACTCCTTATGTTTCCATCATTCACCTCTTTTAAGACTCCATTTTCAACAAGTCTTCAAGTTATAAAGCAGTTATTTCTAAACCATAATAGTGTTTTAAAGTAACCATCTAGAATGGATTAGAAAACTGTGGTACATCTACACGATGGAATACTATGCTGCTCTAAAAAGGAAGGAACTC
>NW_006295559.1:6361465-6393494 GCF_000327345.1 Myotis davidii | reverse complement strand
GGGAATAGGGGAGGCTAGGGGATTGTCTAGGGTGGGGAAAAAAATGGACACATATGTAATACCCTTTGTAATAAAAAATAAAATTTAAAAAAAATAAAAAAAAAATAAAGTAACCATCTATAAACCTTACTAAACATTTAAAAATAACTTAGGCTCTTCAGTCTACCAACATTCTATAAAAGGCTTTAATTTTACTGAAGCATCATTAAAAGGTCATACCAATCTTAGTGGTTATAGTTCCTGACCTCAATAGCATAAAAATACCTGTGGCATAAAGCACTAGTTCCAAACAAATAAAAAACAAAACAACAAAAAAAAAATGTTATGATTCTTTTCTAATGGAAATGCCAAACTTAATCTACGTTGAAAAAAAAAAAGGCCTTTAGTTTACCTATAATAGAAGAGATCCCAATTTGCTTCTATTTTTATTCTTTGTCTTCTCTTTCGAAGAACTACTGGCTTTTGGTTTACATTCTGGAAAAGAAAGAAACTTCATAGTGCTCAATCTGGGGCTACCAAGTAGGCTCAATCAAAAGATCATCACTTTGTAAGTGATAAGAAATATTTCCTTCATCAAATTTTGGCAGAAACAAAACTACTGAAATAAAATCTATAAAATATGAGCATAGAATACTAGATTTATTACAATATAATACTCTGTCAGCATATACTTCTATAGTGTTACTGAAATATTTTCATGTAGCCTAAACTCATTGTTTCAACACCAAATTTCATTAAAATTTATAGTGATGACTAATAAAATTTATAATAGCCAAAAACAGTGACTTGTTTTAAACATTTACATGCAGTTAATACAGAAGCCATGGGAAAATAATGAAAGAAAAAGATTACAGGTCATGAAACTGCTACCAAAGTCAAGAAGAGCAAGATCAAATTAAAATAACTAATGGACAAGAAATAAGTATCTATATCCAGACACATGTGAAGTGAGACTTGAATTTAATTTATTAGACAAAGAATATCAAAGACAACTCCACATGCCAGACAGATATGAATTTCACACATGTAGCAGGAACTTAAAACTCACCATATTGTTTCTGTCCTGAATTTAATTGTAAAAAGGAAAAAATAAAAACTTTTTAAAGAAAATAGAGTGAGCCTATATCTGCTAAGCTATATACAAATTTTACAAGTATGTTACCAATATACACCACCTTCATTTCAAGACAGAATAAAAGGCCCAGCTGCTTCTCAGACTCAAATTTTAGGCAGTTATAAACCCATTTAAAATTTCACAAAACGCTTTGGCCACCATTCCAGAAAAAACAACAACAACAAAAAAACGTATGTAAGGTTTACAACTGAAGTGGAAGATTTCAAAGTTTTTTTCAAGTCTATACATGGACTGCAGGTTAAAAATCTCTCTTCCAAGTAAAACCTATATGTATTTCAGACATGAAAATTTTATCTTCAATGTGACAGAAACAAAAAGTGGTAGTATTGATTAAAACATGAAAATCTATAACTTCATTAAATTAGTGGCAAATTATATAAAATAAAGAGACTAGATGATATAGAGAGAATAAAGGTAAAATGAGGAGTACATTTTAAAAAGTAAATGCTCTTTGAAATATAAAACCTATTAACTATAATAGAAAATGTTTTCTACAAATTTTAATTCTATGCACTATCTTGAAAAGTAATGTAAGGTGAACTTGAATAAAATTTATACTCAATTAATGACAAATCTTTCCTTAAAATCTTAACTAAGAAGTACTTTCTTCAATTTTCAGGACAAAAAGCTAGGAGTCTAGAGTAATGAAAATGTAAATGATATACCAAAAAGATAAATAGCTCTCCACATCCTGGACTGGCTGATTCAGACTCAGACTTATTAAGTCTAAGCCCCAAATAGCTAAACAAATCCCAAAACGGGGGAAAAAATCACATAAATACATAAAAAGTAATTTTTTATATAAACCAAAGGTTATTAATCCAACCAAAACATTAGCTATATATGGAAATTACTTCATAAACATCCTGATTATATATGAAATGTAGTTAATTTCAAAGATTTGCCAGTTAATCTTGATAATGGTTAATTTCAGACTTTAGCTAAGGCATAAGATCATTCCAATATGTGGTGTTAATATTTACAAATAAAACAGTCACAAAGGTTATTTTTTTATTAATATATTAATGTTGAAAACAGTATTCTGGCAGAAATAATTAGTATGCTACCAAAATAATTTCTTGACCAACATTTGTCTATTTAGTGTCATTATTTGCTCAACATTTTAGATAATACCCCGTGTAAATGAAACCAACAGACCAATTAAACATTATTGATATTAAAAATAAATTCCCTCTGAATTGTTGTCCTTTAATAACAGATGTTATCCACATTTCTAGCTTAAACAGCTTTAGAGCACTCTCCCTCTGGGAAGCAGGCCCAAATCTTTCCTGTCCCCTCTTCCCTCAGGACCGATTACCTTTACCTTTCTGTGTCCTAAGCTCTAAAGGGCCTCTTTCTTTTACCTCTGTAACTCTTCTCCTGAACCCATTTCTTCTACCACTCCCTTCTTCTACCTCTGACTTTCTAAATAAACTTTCTCTTATAGTTTGAATAAAGGAAGGAAGGAAGGAAGGAAGGAAGGAAGGAAGGAAGGAAGGAAGGAAGGAAGAAAATGTTTTCTGTAAGTTTTAATTCTATGCACTATCTTGAAAAGTAATGTAAGATGAACTTGAATAAAATTTATACTCAATTAATGACAAAATAGCTAAACAGGAGCACTGGCTGGTATGGCTCAATTAGTTGGAGCATTGTGCAGAACGTCACAGGTTTAATTCCCAGTCAGGTAACATATACCAAGGTTGTGGGTTTGACCCCTATTTGGGGCGCATACCAGAGGCAACCAATCAAAGTCTCTCTCACATCAATGTTTCTCTCTATTCCTCCCTCTCTAAAATCAATAAAATAATAATACCTACTTTTATTATATGTAATTTCTTTTATTTTTTAAAAAGCTAAACAGGCCCACATGCATGGCTTCGTGGTTGAATGTTGACCTATGAACCAGAAGGTCATGGTTTGATTCCCAGTGAAGGCATATGACCAGGTTGTGGGCTTGATCCCTAATGTGGGTCATGCAGTAGGCAATCGATCAATGGTTCTCTCTCATCATTGATGTTTCTATCTCTTCCTCCCCCTACCTCTCTGAAATCATTAAAAAAATAAACAGGAAGGGCAACTTTATTTTTATAGCTACAAAACAGAGTTCAGAGAAAGAAGGAAACAGATGTATATAAAGGAAAAAAGTATAGAAACTCAAAGTTATGGAAGAAAATTAAGAGTAAAATTTTATATTAAATACCTAACTAAAACCCTAATCATTGATTCAGAAAACTATGAATTAAGAAAAATTCACATCTATGAATCAGAATTAGGCAACATTTCTTCAAGTGCTCAGTCACAAATATCTGACTGCCATCTCAGTGAACAGCAAAGCTACAGTGAATCTAGAATATAGAGAAGTGCTGGAACTTTGGAAGCAAATTTTCTTTTTACCTCTTTTTGAGAAATACCCATTCTATCTCTCCAATGCATCAACACAAGATCCACTTTTTCTTTGGCAAATTTTTCAACTTCTTTAGCAGCTTTTCCAGCTAGTCTTTGCCACTCTGGAACTTTATTAAATTTTCCATACTGATCCTGTAAAATAATGTTGAAATCCATTACAGTCCTGTTTGCAAATTTATTATAAAAATCTAACTAAAGCTGATTCATACTATTTTACATGATTAAATACTGAATGTCAGGGCTCAGTGAAAAAACAATTTCTGCAATAAATTATACTTTTTGTTAAAGAAATCTTAACCTTCTACTTAGTTTTCAAGATGATTCCTTTTAGAGAAATGGCAACATGTAATGGGGGGGTGCAGAGAAATTTGGTGAGTACAGAAAAAAACAGACACAAAAGACAGTAAATAACAAAATATCTTAAAACATGTTAAGTAATATTCTCAGACACCCTAACCTTAATAATTAAAATAGCTCTGCAAGAAAACCATCTAAATTAAATTAACTTTTGCAGTGTTGGCCCCTTTTACCAACATTTATCAATTATATACAAAACATAACATTACACATTTGAATTTTTTATTTTATTTTTATTTTGTTTTATTGCTTAAAGTATTACAAAGAGTATTACATATGTCTCCTTTCCCCCCGCCTTGACATTTTTTAAAAAAATCAATTCCAAAAAAGTGACAATCAGCTCAATTAGAGAAACAAAATATACAAAATTATTACTTTTCATAAGATTAGTTATGGTGATAGGTGCACAACTCTGTAAATATAATAAAAATTATTAAGTTGTACATTTAAAACAGGTAAATTTGGGGGATGTAAATTTTATCTCAATAAAGCTGTTAATATTTTTTTTTCAAATACTACTAAAAATACTACTATTCAAGGTAGTGAATTCTTTGTTTATTTCTAAATTTTTTTGACAAAAGTACTCTTTCATTCTAAAAAAATACTTAGGGCGATTATATTTACCATTGCTATTTTCACATTATCTCTAACATGCATCCGATCAGCATCCCTCTCAGGAACTGAATCTGAGCTGTCCAAGTATGCCAGCAAGCCTGGAGGCTAAAAACAACAAATAAAAACAAGACATAATCTATTTTCAAAACAACTGCACAAAAGAAAATGTAGCCTTCAAAACCCAAATAAATACTATGATTTCGTTTTTGAGGGTAGCATTTATTATAAGGCAACTCCTATGATAAGTATCCTTTAAATTAAAAGCAGACTTTAAAAAAAACCCTTGAAAAATATAAATAACTTATCAATGAGATTTTACTGGGCAAGAATATATAAATCTTTCCAGTTATTCAACTGACTTACCAAAATGCGCTTCAACAAGTTTGTTGCAGTTACATTTTCAGCTGTCCAGAGGCCCACTAAATGTCTACTTAGCTGTCTGAAAAAAGCAGACGTTGAGAAAGGTTTGCTGCTTTATCTCAGCTAGAACAGAAAGGAATTTTTAAAAACAAAATATCACATAAGAAATATGACTACAGTAAAATAATCATTCTGATGTTGAATATTAAAAAGTAACATTTTAATTTGGAGCTATGAAATGGTAATGCAAATATTGATAATGTTTTGGAATTTTCTCGAAATAAAAATGCTTCCCTGATAAACACACTAATTTTCAATGGACCTGAACATGAAGTAGGTTCTTACCTCATTTAAAGATAAAAGCAAAAAAATTAGATTTGATACAATTAGTTTGTACAAGTCTTGAAATAGACTGAAAAATGTTAGCCTTGATATACAATTAGTTTGCATAAAAGTCCAGACATAGTGATCCTAGTACTCTAGACTTCTCTGGATTCTGAACAGGAACAAAATTCTACACAAATGTTCAAATATAACCTTCTTGGCAAGGTCAGAGATGGCAAATATTTTTGGTTTTGAAGTTTGGACAAAGACTTAAAGCTCTTAGAGTAGATTATCCTACTCATCCCTCTTGAACTAAAAAGCATATTTTGGTTCAAAGTGAAAATCTAGATCCATGTTGACTTTATGACTTAGACATTTATTTATCTTAATCTTCATGATAACTTTTGTCTCCTAGGCTAGAAGCTCCTCATGAGCAGGGAGTATATTTTATTCACTGTTGACCCTTCTGCTTTGGCAGGATTCACATGCCATTTACTATCAGAATGGGAATAAAATCTGTGAGGAAAATAACCAAATAATCACCTACAGTCATATATATGTATACATGTTACTTTCCCAGAAGAAAACAGTTTAATAGGAAAATTTTGTTCTGTCACCAAAAAAACGAACATTACTGAAACTATTCATTTCTGTGCCTATTTGAAAGCTAATATAGTGAAGTAATTATAATTGTAATTTCCCTCACTGGTATTTGGTAGGTATCATATCAATTAATTCCTAAAAAGGCTTTAATTAGGGATAAGAGATAACATTTTATAATAGCAATTTGTAAAAGATTGCAAAAGCAATGCAAAATGAAAAGTGCTATTTTTATAATAATTTGATAGCTCTTCAATACCGTGATTACTCACAGTAGGAAATAAATGTAACTGATTAACTATAATAAAGAGGAACACAACAAGCAAACATCTAACATGAGTGTTTAATGAAATAAGACATCGAATAGTCTACTGTAATGAAAGATGGTGTCTAGCAATGCTAACAAAGGCAATATACCAAGGAAAGACCTTCCTTTTATATCTCTTTGTCCTCTCAGGCAACACAGAAGACTACTTTTGTGGCTAACATATACAAGTGAGGGATGCAGACAGCTTCTCATAATAGTATAAAAGCAGGAGACTATTGGCAAGGCAGCATACTAAGGCATTAAATAATTGGACATGGGTGACAAAGGAAATATATAGTATAAAGTAAACATAAGTCAGCAATTTATTATGTAAAAAGTAAAAAAGAACATGATTAAAATATTTATATCTGAAAGTGTCACATGTTGGGAACCCATTAAGTTTTAAAGGGTTGGAATTTATATAGCATGGAGTAAACAAATATTTATGTTTCTTTATATTTGAATACTTATGAAAATGATGATTTGCCAAAGGGAAAATTTTTACAAGAGATTTAGGATTTCGCTATGTTAGGCTGGTTAGATATTAAGATTTTTTTTAATTCTTAACTGACCAAAGATATTTAAAAATTGATTATGTGAGGTTTTTATACAGGATCACCTGCATGCAGGGTAGCCAGATACAAATACAAGAAGAAAAAGCCTGGGCATGTGGTTCTAATTTCTTTCCAATGTTCTAGTCCTGGATTATGGGTGTAAAGCCTGATAATATACGATAGTGGGGGGGAAAGCAAATACATTTCATTATTTCCTCCCACGTTATCAGGGCCAGAAACAATGATCATTTGGGTACAATTCTTCTATAAGGAAAGGAAAAGGAGAACAAGGTGAATCAAAAGAAAAACATTTGCGTAATCCAAACACTCAGTTTGTTTTATGAAATATATCTGAATCCACTCTCTAAACAGCAAGTTAATTTACAGCAAATTAAATTTAACCTACCTATTTGTAAGCATCCTTTGATCTGAGCTTATTGTAAACATCGCAGTATGCAAGTGTCGAGGTAAGGCACCTTCACTGAGGGCAAGCTCTTGCATTTTTGTAGCAATTTCTTTGTCACCTTCCTTTGGAGAAAGGGTAAAATGATCCCTAAAGCATCAATCTGAAGAAAGCTATCCTAATTTTATAAAACTAATTCTTTATTTCTAGATCAAATAATCAGTATACAAAAATAAAAAATGCAACTTCAATTATCCAAAAATAACACAGATGAGTAGTACAAGTAATTTTAAAAATATCAGTTGCCTTTGGAATGAGGTTTAAATGTTTCTAGACAAATTTATCTTATAAATTATGCTTTACTTAATTTAATATTAAAATTAGGTTCATTCCCTCAGTATATAACAGCCAACAAAGGGAAGAGATAACTAGCAATTTCTATGAAAGGCATCTGCAAGCCTGGCTTGTTTTTGTTATTAACAACATAGTCATTTTCATTGTAAATACATTTCTTTCTTTTTTTTAAAGAATTATGTGATACAGGTGCAATTCTTTTTATTCTGATTTTGCTTTACTTATATGGACTCACTTTGGCAACAAGACAGAAAGGACTACTAATCAAAGGTAATCATAGAATTATAAGTTAAGCAAGCAGTTTTATATTGAAGGCAATCTGTCGAAAAGTAAAAATGCTCACAATGTTACTTAAAAAGGTACAAGTACGTAGTACAACTGAATATGTGGTATGTATATAAATATACATGCAGCACGACTATATACATATATCATTTGGAAAATAACCATGTAGCATATTTGCAAATATATGCATCATTCATATATATAAATATATATATATATACACACACACACATACATACACACATACATATATATATATATTTATATACATACATCATTTAGAACAGTATAGAGTCTTAGAGGAAATTTACCAAAATGCTAATAGTAGTTATCTCTGGATGCTAAAAATACAGGTGATTTATTTTTGTTCCTTGTATTTTTTCTGAACATCCTAATGTTTCTTCGAAGATCATATACTGCTTTTGTAGTCAGGAAAAAAATATTTTAACATACTTGCCAAGATTTCAGTGTAAATAAACAGACATCAGCTCTGTCACTAGCTATGACTCTGACACGTGTGGCTTGTACTGAAGCCAAAGTAGACATTTCGATTATACCCGGCACTCAACAAATATTTCTGTATGAATGTCAATATAGTGGTGGAGTAGTGTCAGGAATATACTTCCATTTAGTCTCTTGATCCTAACTGTCCTGGGCTACTTACGTTGGAAGCTAAAAGAGCATAGGACCAATTAGCTAGAGAGGGAAAATTAGCCAGTAGATGAATATTAACAATAAAAATGCAAATAAACATCAATTTTCCACCAGTTTAATATCTTTAATTTTTAACAGCTACTTGAGTATGTTAGTTCTGTGCTTATTATTTAGCTACATGTTATATTTATGAGATATAATCCATGAGTTTTTTTATAAAAGGGGCAAAACACCCTTACACTTATCCAAATTACTACAGCTCAACAAAAGAATAGATTTAGATTGATGTCACTGTAAACATCAGTATGCAAGCAGACATTCATAGCTATGATCTTAATTTCTAAAGATCATAGAAGGTTAAAGTGACTGCACTGGAGAAATAATATCCTGTGTCTGACAATGTCATGTCTCTTAGAGGTTAATTACAAATGCTCTTTAGCATGAGGAACTAACTTTTGTTACCATTCTTATTTGATGCAATTCTGCTATAAGCTAACCCCATTAATAGATTTCTATATAAGCTCAGTACACGTAAAGATTTCAAAACCATCACCACCAACTCTCAAAAAAGGGGGAGGAATTTGAATTTTTAATTCTTTAAAAATAAAATAATGTAGAACAGAAATACATATATTTTTTAAAGAAAGCTTTATTTGTTCTAAACCCACTGAAGAATTTGAAACTTTTAGTTTATTATTGGGAATTGTTCCTGCAACTGTTTTAAACTAATTTCTGAATAGAGATTTAAAATTATTTTCCTTACGCAGAAAAATGCATGTTTCCACAAGGTTTAAAGGTAATTTTGTCATCTTCAATTAAAATAGTGATTCAACATTCAAGTAAGTTGAAAATTTCAAAACTATTCTCTTACCTCTATTATTGCCTTCATAACCAATCCAGCTCCCTTTATAATTGCCATGGAAGGATGCTTTGTAACAGGGGAAAGAAACATCACAGAATGAAATATTTTTATTCCAACACACAGGAGTGGGAAAAGTAGGTTTACAGTTGTAATACAAATAAATAATACAATAATAAATAAAATAATTAACTTTCACAGTCACAACTCTAAACCTACTTTTGCCCACCCCTGTATTTAGTTTTTGCTCTTAAAGGAGATACATAATTTTATAAAGATATAAGCCATAAAATTAGTAAAGGTATTCTTACAATATAGACCCTTACAGATACTAAAAACATTGAGTTTACATTCATAGGAAATAGTTGACACTTATTTGAATAACAGTATGTATTATACTTATTTGAATGATAAATGTCAAGTAATAATACTAAAATAGAGATTGATATTAATATAATTAGAAAAATTATCACAAACTTATACACATATACATATATAAAAATACTACAGTAGCATATGAAGTAATAAATACTTTCAATTGTTTATGAACAGCCCTGCTAATAGTCATGTTATTATTTGAGAATTTGTAAAGAAAAGAGAACTTTGGGCCTACCATAGAAAAAAATAAGTCTTTCACCACTTCTGATATGCAAAAGATGGGCAAGTAGTGATCAAAAGCCATCAACAGAGCTCTACATAAAATACCAAGAAATCAGTGGAATCATGTCCTAACATGATAATGTAATAAGCTATATTTATTTATTGATATTACTATAGAAACACACATGTATTATTTTAAAAACAAACTGACCCCAAAATGGGGTTCTCTTAAAATTAGTTGTATCTGATAAGAAAAGTATCAGCTCTCACCTGAAAGAGTTTAAAGAGGGTTCTTCCATTAGATGCTACCATTTCTAAGAGCATATCAAACTGCTGCCCTTCAGTTGTCTCACTATATGGAGCACAGAGGGCAAAAGTAAGGAAGTCCAAGAGTGAACTAATAACTAGGGCACCAGTCCCATGATCCTGAAACAAAGTAACATATTGCTTTGACTATGACAGATAACTTTATTCAAAACTTAGCAGTTATGTTTCTTACTGTTATTCTATACGTCAGAAGTAAACATTTAATTTCTCAACAAGCGGTTCAAAGTTTTAAGTAGTACTTGTTTTACTAATGTAGCAAATCTATTGCTTACCATATCTCAAAAGGAAATAAACTTCAGTAAAATTCCAAGAGAATAATGAAGACTCCTCAAACATGTATAAGTAAAGTTATTGTGAATTTGTATTAAAAGCAATCTCTGCCCAGCCAGTGTGGCTCAGTGGTTGAGTGTCAACCTATGAACCAGGGGGTTACGATTCTATTTCCAGTCAGGGCACATGCCCAGGCTAGAGGCTTGATCCCCGGAGGGGGTGTACAAGAGGTGGCCTATCCATGATTCTCTGTTATCATTGATGTTTCAACCCCCCTCCCTCCTCTCCCTTCCTCTCTGAATTACACACAAACACACACACACACACACACACACACACACTTACTTTAAAAACAATCTCTGACAACTCTTACAAAACTCTGGCAATTTGTTTATGTTCCTTCTAAGATGTTAATAGATTGCCCATTTCCAAAACTGCTAACCAGTGACTGAGGAACAATGATCAAGCTTATTTTTTTTTTTAGAACAGTTTATATTATAATATTTTAAAGAAAAACACATACACCAAAAAAAAGAAAAAAATTCTGGAATATCATTGTAAATATCTAAAAGCTTTGCAACCATCCCTTCTAGACGAATGGATATAAGCCCTAAAATAGTATTGTATTATTGCTGACCAACCTGAACTGTGACCAAATACTAACCAAAGTTGGGGGTTATAATACAAACAAAAATAAAAATTTACAAAAACTGTCCATGTTGTAATTCTACAATACTTTTCAATAACATATGGTATCTCTCATTTCTCTCATTAAGATAAATTTAATTATAACTTACCACATGGGAATTAAATTTCTCCAGTAAGTTTTCCAGAAACTTCTTTGAAGAGAGAAGGGAAGCTTTGTTGAGTTGTTCTTGTCTTAAGTCATAGTCATCATGCATGGGCTATTGATTAAAAACAGTGGTAATTTATGAGCACTTCCATGCTGCTGGCATCACACACAAGTCATTAATAAAGAGTATTCATTAAACAAAGAAAGAATTGATAAAACAAGGAGAAAAAGTGATGATTTCCTTGGATCTGATGAGACTATAATATGCCCATCAAGTTACTGTGGAGAGTACTACACAAGGTACTCCCTCAGAAGCCCCAGAACTTTTTCACAAGGCAAGTAACACCCATTCCCACTCCCCCAATTTTATAATTTAACCCCTTCCCCGGCAGAAACGTGTATACACATTTTCACAAAATGTTCTTTTTTCAGTCGTCGACGAGTATACTCGTCTAAAACTTTACCTTCAAAAACCAGCTACATACGTACCATTCTAAATAATTTCATCTAGAAACTTTCTGAGGAAATACTATTCTTAACCACAAAAATGGGAAGAAAAAATAATTACAAACTGTTTTCATAACCAGCATCAAAAATACTATATAGAACCAAAATAAAAAAATTAGTCTGAAAAAGAAACGTTTTTAACAAAAAAATTGTTGGGGAAGGGGTTAAATTTGAAATAAAACTTAGCATTGAAAAGAAAGTACTAAAAGTCACAAAAAATACTCATTTGTCTCAAGGTGATTTTCTTTTGACTGTTGGGATGAGAGGAAAAAGATCCCAGAATGCTAGTGAGGAGATAAAATCCTTATTCTGCTACTGACTATAGTTTACCTTGGGCAAGGTTACATTACTTTAACTCTGTTTCAATGTCCTCAGCTGTAAAGTGGGGATAATAGTAGTACTTGTTTCAGAAAACTATTATTAGTTAAATGAGATAATTCATGTAAAATGCCTAGCCCAAACCTAAACTGCAATGAGGGCCAATGTGTTTGTTTCCTACTATTGTATTTTATGTTCTAGTTACCCCACTAATTCTCTTAATGAAATTATTTATAGTAAATAAAATTAAATTTTGGGAATAAATACAAGGTACATACACGTGATTATTACTCAATACCACTAAACTTGCCTAAAACACTTTATATAAGAAATAAAGTATCATATATTACATATAAAATTAGGTAAATCAAAAATTCCACAGTTATACAGAACTGCTTCTCCCCCATACAAGCTGTCACCACGTTAGGTCTTTAGCTCTCAAACCTGTCTTCTTTAGCCCCTATCCTACCTTGGCATCCCTATATGGTCACCTGGTTTTCCTGCCTCTGAGTTTACTTTTTTTAAAAAATGTATTTTATTGATTCTTTACAGAGAGGAAGGGAGAGGGATAGAGAGTTAGAAACATCGATGAGAGAGAAACATCAATCAGCTACCTCCTGCACACCCTCTACTGGGGATGTGCCCGCAACCAAGACACATGCACTTGACTGGAATAGAACCTGGGATCCCTCAGTCCGCAGGCCGACGCTCTATCCACTGAACCAAACTGGCTAGGGCCTGAGTTTACTTATAATCTACTCTCCACATGCCACCTGAGAGCTTTTTAAAATTCAAACCTGACAGATTACTGCTTCCCTGTTGAAAACTCTTTCAGTCGTTCCTTACTAAAGGATACAATCCAGCTACTTTGATACAAAAGGTTTTTTTTTATGAATTTCCACATACATCTTTAGCTGTAACTCTTAATCCCATGCATTGCCAATACATACCTTATGATCCAGCCATATTCAAATATTTGGTGCTTCTCAAACATGCCTTTGTATATGCTAATCCCTTTCACAGGAAAGCTTTCTCATAGCTGGAAAAATTCCTCCCTGTCCTTCAACATTCTGATCAAGTGTCAAGTATTCCAGAAAGATTGGTCTAGAATCTTTTACCTTCTCCTCACCACAGAACTAAATTTAAGTGTTGCTTTCTATTGATTCCATGGCCCCTACCTGCTTTATATGGTACACATATCCCTTCCTTACTAGACTGTCAGCAATTTCAAGGAAGAAAGGGACTCCTTTTTGTAAAAAAATATATATTTATTTATTGATTTCAGAGAGGAAGGGAAAGGGAGAGACAGAAACATCAATGATGAGAGAGAATCATTGATCAGCTGCCTCCTGCACATTCCCTCCTGGGGATCGAGCCCACAACCCGGGCATGAGCCCTTGGCCGGAATCGAACCGGAACCCTTCAGTCTGCAGGCCGACGTTCTATCCACTGAGCAAACTGGCTAGGGTGAAAAGGACTCTGTTTTAAACTTCTTTGCATTTCTAGCACAATGTCTAGTTTATAGGATGTGCTAAACAAATGTTTATTTGCATAAATAAATGGCTATAAGAGCAATTTAAGAAATATAGAAACACTGAATTTCATTGGTAAAATTAAAATCAGGGTTTGTGGAAATTGAAACCATCAGTGAACTTAAGAAAAACCAGTTTCCTATAAAAAGCACTACTTACACACATGAGGGCACAGAGCATGTCAACAGCTGCATGAATCACTCCATTGTGGCTCCTCTTGAGTGCTTTTACTACCTTCACTCCCAGACGTTCCCGAAACCTTGAACAAAAAACCCCACAAGCATATAATAGCAATACCAGAGCATTATTCTATTATTTTACTATTAAAATCTATATATATAAAAGCCTAAGCAACTAGCCAACCATTTGACCATCTGACTGGTAGCTATGACGCACACTGACCAGCAGGGGGCAGACGCTCAATGCAGTAGCTACCAAGCTGTGGTGACTTAGCAGCTGCAGTTCTAAGGTGACGAGCCCGATTCTGGGAAGTGCATCACCAGAGAACCGCCCTCTCACAATCCTGGACCCTTTGGGGGATGTCAGAGAGCTGGTTTCAGCCTATCCCCACAGGCCAGGCCAAGGAACCCCACCAGTGCACAAATCCATGCACTGGGCCTGTAGTCTAAAATAATAAGTCATTAAGTTTCCACTACAGTACTACAGCAATGACATTTTAAGTCCCACCCATGGAATATATCAGTTTTCTTAATTTTTTTCTTTGGGGGGGAAGATGTTTTTGAGGTTAATTAAATCAAAAGGGCATGTAATTTCCCAAATTCACTGCAACAAGAGTAAATAATATTACTGGTTCAGTTCCATTCACCTTCCTTTTGAGTTCTCATGAATAAAAATTATCACATCTGGTTTAATCAGCTATAAAGAGGTGAACTGTTGATTATGTTATTTTGAATTGTTAAAATTCTCTAAAAGAAGTTTTGTTTCAGAAGACAACTTACTTTGGAAGCTGAGTAAAGGCTAGAAAACCAGCTTTGGAAGCCACGAGCCTCCTCACAGCCTGGAACTGACTCTCCAGTTCTGCATTGGAAGCAACAACATCTCCCTCTTGGGACAATAATGCTGTTATGGCATTATTGATCAGCTTTTCTTTGTTTTCTGAGAAGAGACCCTAGGTGAGGAAAGATTATTTCAACAAAGTTTCCACACTAAAAGTTACAATGAATAACTTAGGATACAATTTATCTTACATCCTGCGTTACTGCATGAAGAACACCGCTATATGAAATATTAGCATTGAACCTGAATACAGCATCTGCAAAGTTGCCATCTGTCAGGAGATAAAAAGGTTCAAAAAGACTTAGTTTTGCATTCCTGATTCTTAAATGACTATTAAATACATGGATGGAAATGCAATTACTTTTAAATCAATACTTACTTGGAGGTGTAGCTAGGAATCTGAGATGAAGGCTCTCTACTTCCTCATCGACGGGCATGCTTAGTAACCCCCATCGCTGACCTTTCTGGGTTGGTGTCATTTTCACACAAACATCTCTATTACCAGAGGCTCTCACTCCATCCAGCAAACTTGCTAATAAGGAGTCTCTAAGCAAGGTTAAAAATAAAAAGGTTTTACAATTGGTAATTAAGGGGAATTCTGATTCAGAAGGAACATAGACCCGTCAGCAGGTAAGTTGCTCGGGGGACACTGGATACAAGGAGAAATACAGGGGCTTTAGGAGAGAGTTTGGAGTTCCAATACTAGCCTCTTCACTTTGCTGTCATATACCTTGTACAAGTTACTTAAGCACTGTTGTAGCTTTACCATTTTTCTGGGTCTTATTATTTTTAACAATTTTACTGAGGTATAACTTCCAAATCACAAAATTCACCCAATTAAAATGCTCACGTTGATCATTTTTAGTAAACTTACACAGCTGTTCAATCATCACCACCATCCCGTTTTGGTACACTTCTGTCACTCCAAAAAGTTTCCTTGTGCCCATTTGCAAAAAACTCCCTAGCCCAGGGAACTACTCTCTGCTTTCTATCTCTATGGCTTTGATTTTTCAAGAAACTTTGTTAAGGGATGAAAAGAGAAGCTGCAGGCTGGGAGATGTTTACAAAAGACATATATGGTAAACGACGATCACCCAAAATATACAAGAAACTTAAAACTCAACAGTAAGAAAAACAATCCAATTAAAAAATGATCCAACGTTTTAACAGACATCACTAAAAATGTACAGATGACAAATAAGTACATGAAAAGAAGCTCTACATCATATAAGAAAAATGAAAATTCAACAGGTGAGATACTACTACACACCTATCAGAATGGCCAAAATCTCGAACAATGGCAACACCAAAGGCTGTCTCCTGCATGCCCCCTACTGGGGATCAAGCCTGCAACCTGGGCATGTGCCCTGACTGGCAACTGAACCAGCAACCTCTAGGTGCATGGGACAATGCCCAACCAACTGAGCCACACTAGCCAGGGCTTCATTTTTCTTGGGTAGATACTTAGGATTGAAATTGCTAGGTCACATAATAAATATATGTTTAATCTTTTATAAAACTGCCTAACTATTTTTCAAAGCAGGTTTAATTTTTACATTTCACCAGCAATGTTTACAAATTCCAGTTTCTCCACAACTTTGCCAACAATTGGCACTGCTGGTCGTCTTGATGTTACCCATTTTAGTGGGTGTGTAGTGATTTTAATTTTTTTCCCTAATAACTCAATCTTTTCATGTGTTTATTTATCATTCACATATCTTCTCTGATGAGGTGTCTATCTGAATCTTTTGCCCATTTATTGTTTTTTTTCTTTATGTAATATTGACTTAGGAGAGTTTTTTATATATTCTGGATGCAAGTCCCAGAGACACAGAAACAGCAATCAGACTGCCAATCCCAGGAGGGGAAGTAGGGGAGGGTGGGGGTAAGGGGAAGAGATCAACCAAAGGACTTGTATGCATACATATAAGCCAAGCCAATGGACACAGACAACTGGGAGATGAGAGCATGAGTGGGGGGCGGGGGGAGGCTGGGAGTTAATGGGGGGATAAGGACACATTTGTAATACCTTAACCAATAAAGAAATTAAAGATAAAAAAGAAAATCCAAATATTTCCTTCTGGTCTGTGGCTTGACTCTTCCTTTTCTTATTGGGCAAAGTTTTAAATTCTGACAAAGTCTAATTAATCCACATTTTTCTTTTATGAATTGTGCTTTCAATATTATAGCTAAGAAATCTTTTCCTACTCCAAAGTCACAAAGAAACTGCTTTACTTGTTGCAGGTAAGCTTTACTGGGAACACTGGCACCTTCTTCCTAGGGCTACTATCAAAATTAAACAACATAATGTACATAAAGCTACATGACAAACTAAGTGTTGAGATCCTTCCTCTGATTAGAACATCTGCACTTTTTTCTTTTTCTGCAATTCTCTTCCTTGAATTTAGGACAGGAAAAAATACAACCTTTTGCTTAAGATACCATTATTGTAGACTTTAGATCAAAAGCTTTTTAAGGAAAGAAACTGGTCATACTACAGGAAATGAAAATAATAAGGCTGTATTATAAACAGTGGAAAAATACACCAGAACTGTTTTAACTAACTTTCAACAACAGCTTTAGTCTGAATCTGTTTACAACAGCATGAAAGAACTGCCTAGAACAGGGGTGGGCAAACTTTTTGACTCGAGGGCCACATGAGTTCTTAAACTGGACCGGAGGGCCGGAACAAAAGCATGGATGGAGTGTTTGTGTGAGGCCCGCGGGCCGTAGTTTGCCCACGGCTGGCCTCGAAGGTAAACACTGCCAATCCCATGACAGTGGCTTAATATAGAAAGGGAGATCCAGTCATTCACAGTAGCACAGCGTGATTAATGTGTTTGCCTTACCAATTGATGTGTGTGTGTGTGTGTGTCTCCCTCTCTCACAGGAGTTTATGAGCTATAGCATCTCACAAGTTTTAATGTCAACAGATAAGTCACAGTAATATGTCGGCCTATTCCAATGAAAAATTAGTAACTAGCCTAACAATGCTAACTTATAAAAATCTCATTTCAAGTACAGTATTCATGTTAAAGTAACTTGCTGGTGTGATTCAAACCATTAGTGGCAGGTACAATTTTTTAAAATATACTTTAAAAGCTTAAATTTCAGAAATACACTTTATTTTCATCATTTCATTTAAAATCAAGTCACCATTTTTATTCACTTTAGAAATTTGCAAACTAAATGGTCATTTTAAATATACAACAAAATAATGTTATCATTTTCTAAATTGCATGGAAGTTCTGGATACAAATCTTTGTTTTTCCTCTTTGATGAAGCATTTTGCATTGCACATACTAGAATCTCAAAAGCTTGATGAATTTTTTTAAAAATACCTCTCTGTTGAAGAATATTTCCGTATCTGCCCTTTTATAAATTCAATGGTAAAGAGCTGTGGATTTTCTGAGTCACAAACCAATGCAAATACCTAATGAAAACAAACAAAAAAATTCAAAAGGAGATGTTTAATTTTCTGATATTTTGTTATAAAACCACACATCCTTTTTACAAAAATCACTATTTTAAAATGTGGCTTGTTTACAATATCAGAATTTAAGAGCTGCTTGCTTAAATATCAAATTTTCATACAATTATCAAATAAATAATTTAATTAAAATTCACTACTTTGAAAATAAATTTTGAAATATTTGTTGTTCTAAATAATGTAAAGAATTAAATACAGATTATTCCTGTTTCCCATTCTTTAAGCATGGAAAGAATATTAAAATAGAAACTTACTCTAATTTATCAATGGGAAGAAATGTCATTTAAGCTAATATTGATGAAACTTACTTCTCCTAAAGGCTTCAATGTTGCAATATTATAAGTTGCTGGGTCACGTTCCACTAAACATGTTTCTGTGAGCGCCAGCAGTCTTTTTATAGGTTCCTTCAAACAAAATTGAGAGACAGTAAAAAGTTATTGAAGAAAAATATTAAAATCAGATGAACAAATTTTTGCTTTCAACACACAGGTCTTACCAAATGTCTAGGTGATATTTTTTGGACTACAAACTCTGCTAAAGATGTGATGGCTTCATCAGTGCTGTATTTTCCAAAGCGCAGATTCAAATATTGCTCAAATTCTAAAGGTTCTTTTCTGATCCGCAATGAAATACCTATGTAATTGCCAGCATGATCTATTGCACTCTTGATAATTTCTTCTCTTTGCTCTGATGCAAATAAATGCTGCACAAATTTTGAAATTTAAAAAGTCAGGGTTGCAATAACTAAAATATAATCATATTGAATCAACTCATAGGAAAGAGACTGAAGTGGCAATTCTAAAGGGAAAAAAGGAAGAACATCTTATCAGAAGTAAATAAGCAATGTGTTGTGGATGAAACATTATTACTAAATTAAAACCACAAAGTTTGGTATATAGTCTTACAAATAACTCAATGCATGGAAATTATAACTATTCGGAGTGTGATTTTCATCACCATGTGGACAACAGCACTCTGGGGCTTTCAAAAGGGTCTCCAGGGACCCCAGCTAAATCCAGTGGGGTTGGTGGGTACTATATGGGCAGGATTTCAGTTTCAACTAAGGTAGTTCTGATTTAATATTTTCATATAGTGGGCTTTCTTGAAAGATTACCTTAAAGAACATTTAAATGTTTACAAGTCATTGACCTATATATATTACAAACCAACCTCTAGGAGTGTATTTACAAAGGTCAAGAATAAGGTATTGCTACTTGCATTTGGTGCCTGGAGGCTAGAAATGTTAAATGCCCTGAAAAGGGTGTAGAGACCCACTCAAGAAAATGGGACTTGTTGCAGGTAAGTCTGAATGCCAATAGCTCTATTGCAGAGAAACACGGGATCAGATTGTTTTTAAAAAAGATTTTATTCCCAACACCTTATCACAGTCACTATGGATATAGAAGGTACCAGATAAAGATTTGTTGAATGTATCCGTCATACTCTTTTAACTGTAGTGAACTGACTCATTTTAGCTAGTCTTTTAAAAGGCAGAGTATGCTTAAAAAGTGGGATGATTAATTAGCCCGGTCAGTGTGGCTCAGTGGTTGAGTGTCAACCTATGAACCAGAAGGTCACGGTTTGATTCCTGATCAGGCACATGCCTCGGTCTCGGGCTTGATCTCCAGTAGGGGACATGCAGGAGGCAGCCGATCAATGATTCTCTCACATCACTGATGTTTCTATCTCTGTCCCTCTCCTTTCCTCTCTGAAATCAATAAAAATATATTAAATAAAAAAAGAAAGTGGATGATTAAAATTAAAACTGCTTGATGCCACTAGGCAATAAAAAATGTTGGCAACTGAGGAGTATTATATAATTCTCATCCTTGATGTTTATTGTATGCATTTGTAAAGCTTGGTTGAAAAGGTTATCCTGTTAAGGTCTGCAAGGCCATAGTCTATAATTAGGTATGTTTTCCACCAAGGGGTTAATCATTATAAACTTCCACTGCCCTAAGAAGAGACAAGCCTTGTGACAGCACTACCAAATCAGACTTTAGCCTGCTTTAAGGTGGGGGAGGGAACTGATTTCATCTTTTGGGTCTGGATTCAGAGGTAACAATATGTACATTCCTGGACTAGGGACACTAGGATAGTAATCATCACCTGAATAAAGAGTGAAATATAGGATGGAAAAAGGCTATAGCTCTGAAGAGCTAACATATTTGGCAATCAAATTGTTTGCCTCTCTCCTTCATTCTTTTTACTACCCTTTTGCTACCCTAGCCGCTTATGTATTTAAAAGTTCCAAGATTGCCCTGGGCTCTGCTAGCCAGGTAAAGACAATTTAGGTGCAGAGCACTAAATCTTGGGAGGGGAGAGATTGAGAAAGGTATTGGAGGGATTAATGGTGATGGGCAGAGACTTGACTTGGGGTGGTAAACACAATACAGTGTATAGATGATGTAGTGTAGATTGTGCGCCTGAAATCAGTATAATTTTATTAACCAGTGTCACCCGATAAATTCAATAGAAAAAGAAAAAGAACATTACATCTTGGAGTACTGTTCTCAGGCCATGTAGCTCCAGAAATTAAAATTCTCAAAAGAAAGGATGCTTGAGAGTAAGTTCAAATGAGCCTCTTCATGTGGACATTCTCTACTGCTCATCTTTGAGATGTGGGGTATCAATGAGGAAGGCAGGATGTTTCTTATTTTAAAAAAAGATGGTCATCATCTACAGTTCAGCTTCTAATACTGATAAACAGGATCTCAGCATCTTAAATTGCTCCTGCTGTCTCCCACAATTCATATATAATTCATAATTATAAGATAAAAATATGCAAAAATTCCAAATCTGAAGTTTCAATGACTATCCAGATTTCAGATTACAAACAGCTGTGCAAAGGAAAAAAGACTATAAAAACAAGAGATTTTAAATTACTTTTCAAAGAATAGACACTTGCTGGTAAGACGTTAATACTAATTAATAATAATAATTTTAACCTACCATTTATTGAATATGAAGCTATACACTGTGCTAATAAGTATCTTACATAAATTATCTCACTTCAACTTCAACATCAAAAAAAAAAAACAGCCCTAGCTGGTATGGCTCAGTGGCTAGAGCGTCAGCCTTCAGACTGAAGGTTCCTAGGTTCGATTCCAGTCAAGGGCACATACCGTGGTTGCAGGCTCCCTGGCCCTGGTCAGGGTGTGTGCAGGAAGCAACTAATCGATATGTCTCTCTCACATTGATGTTTCTCTCTGGCTCTCCCTCTCCCTTTTACTCTCTCGAAAAATCAATGAAAAAATATCCTCGGGTGAGGATTAACAAAACAAACAAAACAAAAAACAATGTCATATATATTATTCTCGTTTTGGAGAGCTGCAAATTTATTAAGATTCAAGCTCTTTGGTATCAAAGCCTGAACTCTTAATACCATATTTAATAGCAAAGGACTCAAATGAAATTTCAAAATAAAGTGGAAAAACCCTGTTTTCCTTCAAATGTTCATATCCCTTTTTAAATGACTTTTTAAAAGACAACTTACCAATCTACCAAATCCTCCATAAATTATACAGAACCCTCCTTGACAGTCAGAGAGATCCACAAAGCCTTCAATATTTCTGTAGTCATAGGAACAGAGAACTCGGTTAGTTGCAGGATTGATCTGGTCAATGCCTCCAGGAGTTACTTCCAAAATGACAGGTTTTCTTGTATCACTCCAATGATGCTTATAACAGTTATATCTCTAGAGAAAAATAATATTAATTTTAAGTTCATGTATACACTAAACATAAAATAAGGTTACATTTAATGTACCAGTCACAGCTGAAACCACCAGAAATCTAAACAATACTATAAATATTTAGAGCTACTACCCAAATTGTTATCAACATTAATTTTAGCTATTTGGAAGTTTGTGTTTACTTCATTAAGAATGTTCACTCTAGCCCTAGCTGGTATGGCTCAATGGATAGAGCATCAGCCTACAGACTGAAGGGACCCAGGTTCAATTCTGGTCAAGGGCACAGGCCCCAGATGTGGGCTCGATTCCTAGTAGGGATGTGCAGGAGATGTTCTCTCTCATCACTGATGTTTCTATCTCTCTTTACCTCTCCCTTCCTCTCTGAAATCCATAAAAAATTATTTTTTAAAAAAGGAATGTTCACTCTACTGTAAGAAAATATGTCCTTATTAAATTAACAAAGTTTTGGGTTATAATATTTTGTAAAACAATTTTACTAGTAAGTCACTCTTATGCAAATCTGTAAAAAGTAAACAAAGGAAGGAAAAATTTCAACTTCTGTTGTTGGATTCTTTTATTTAAGTTACTATATGGAAAAGAGCTTCTTTTATTTAAGTTCGTATATGGAAAAGAGCTAAGTCACATTTCGGGAAAGGGACTGTATTCAATTTAAACATCCTGAGCTAGTTCAGTCTATTAATACAGATTTTCTTTCTACATGCACAAAAAAAGCTGGAGCATTAGTCTGACCTTAAGCTTTTCTAATCACACCAATGGGAAGTTATCTTTAGAAGTTTGATCTCATTAGCAAGTATAATTCCATTTAGACTATAACATTCTTTCGTAAGTTGAAGTACCTAGTATTAGAAATTATCAAAATGGTCAACATCCACTTACTACCCAGTTTAAATTATTAAAAAGAAAAAAAAATGTTTAGTTGAGGCTGCTAATCAAAATTTATGATACATAAAAAATTATTTAAAATACAGGAAGAGAATTATTTAAAATCAGGAAGAGAATATAAGGATAACAAATTGTTAGATGTGAAATGAATATCTCCTTGCCCACCCAAAAAATCCACAGTTTCCTATCCATCAATATGGTCAGTTACATGACTCAAGGCAAAAATAAATTGGTTGCTCAAAAGTACAACTATTTCTAATACTGAAATAGGAGAGAAATTATCTTGTCAGTGTTCAAAAAGAAAGTAAGGCATTACATAATAAACACCTCCACTAACATCCCATCACTAAACCCCATAATGAGATTCATAGGATCATAGCATATAAGTCACCTCAGCATTACTGGTTAACGTCATTATACACATTATCCTATATAATAAAAGCCCAGCGACGAAATGGCAGAATGACCAGAACGACCGGTTGACCAGTTGTTATGCTGCACACTGACCACCAGGGGGCAGATACTCAACGCAGGAGCTGCCCTCTGGTAATCAGTGTACTACCACAGCAGAAGCGCCCCTCCGCTGACCGGGATGAGCGATTGTTCACACTTAGAACCCCGGCCAACGGGCAGGAACCTAAGCTGTGATCTTCGTCTTCTAGCCCCAGGCTCCTCCTTCTCCTCGCTCCCTGCCATCTCCCTCCAGATGACTGCAGGCGACGCTGCCAGGCTCTCAGAGCTGACCCCAGAGGCTGGGAAGCGGGTTCGTGGCAGCCACGGAACTGAGGCCTACTCTGCCGCCTCTCAGAGCTATTATCCCTGGACCCAGCCCCGACTGGGTCCCCTGGAAAGGCAAGTGCTTAAGCTCCACGGAAGATGCCAGACCAGGGAGCAGCTGCTCAGAGGGCATGTCCACTGCCACTCAGCTGACTGGGATGAGCAGTGCTCCCACAGCGGGCTGATCCCCACAGGCCACCAGTGCATGAATCCCGTGCACCGGGCCTCTAGTAGTTCCATATAAGGAATTCTGCATGAAGACAAAAGGGCCTGCATTAACCCAAGAATATATTTAGAGTCTTGATTCTGAACATAAGGAGAGCGCCCGCAAAACCTCTCCAGGAGTGGGATGGAAGGGAAGGCACAAGAAGGTGGTGCTTTTCTCATCTATGCTTATTTACATGCCCAAACCCACTCTGCAGGATATTCTCCATTCCTCCCAGCAGATAATCAACTGTCATAATGAGATATTGGAAACACCATTATCTCCCAGGACTGTGAAGGTCAAAAGAGAGATTTGAAAAACCCTGTTTTAGGGTATATCTAGGGGCAATTTTGAAGGTTTGAGGGCCAAATTCATCTTATGCAAGAGTGTAGTTTGGCCAGCACAGCATTTGCGAGGAAGAGAAAGTACCACTTATTCCAGATGTAAAATCAAGTGGACTGTTCTTCAGGCAATCTTCTAGAGATATTGTTTCCACCCCAACATCTTAAAAAGTGTCAAGTTGCTAAAGCTAATTGATATAAAGGGAAGCTTAAATCAAATCTGTAAATATGCTAAACAGATGAGATTTACAGAAAGATCACCTAAATGGACACATATGTAATACCCTTTGTAATACTTTAAGCAATAAAAAATAAAGAAAGAAAGAAAAGAAAAAGAAAGATCACCTAACATAAAATAATTAAAGACTATCAAATTATACTTTATAGAAATCTGCATCTCATCAGGAACAAGAAACAAGCAGCTTGCCATTGCCATTAAACTATTTTAATGGTTCTAAGGCAACCAGCCAATTGCTTGAGCTGTGATCAGTAAGGCTTCTGGGATGTTAAAACAGTAGGTGATGAGGGCTTTAAAAAGACAGGGGAATGGCACTGCCAGCATATCAGAATTCAGTTCCTGTCTTTTGCCAGAAGCTAGAGTTCTGAACAGTGCTATGAGTGTAGGCATTATTCTGCTCCCTCCTAACCTCAGTTATCAAAGTATATCTTCTCATGGAAAAAAAAATTCAATATTTCAAGGGAGTAAAAAGAGCATAAACATCCATTTCCCTACCCCAGAAGTCTTGGATTTAGTTTAAATGCTGTCTTAATGTGACTAGAGAAGGCCTGGGAAAAAGTAAGAAGATTCTAACTAATAAGCATGACTTCCCCAAAGGTGTTGATGCACTATGGAAAACTACATTAGCAGCCAGATCCAGAGTAAGAACATATAGTAAGAGTTTTCATATACCCAAACCTTACAATTTTCATACTCTGAAATTGGAAACTCTTACACCAAAAGAACTACTGCATGTACCAACAGGTATTGTCAGCAGTGTGATGCTCACTGTTGCTCTTTAGAATACTAAATCGAATACTAAATCAAGACTAGCTGAATGGTGACAGTGTTGTTTGCTCCATAATTCCCACCTAAAGATTTTTCCCAACTACCAGCTTAAACAGTCTAATTCCTGATTTTTGAGTTTCCTGTTAAACTACATTCATTTTTCTAACAAGTACTACTAGAAGACATTAAATCTGTGTTTCCTTTTTTCCCTTTAGCTTTGCCAGAAAAAGAACATACAGATCATGGGATGATTTTTACAATAAAGGGCAACATTTGAACAAATAAAAATATATATTAATAAATGTTAAATACTTACCCTTCCTATAATTTTTCCTTCTGAAAAATCAGTCCTAAATCTCTGAAAGAGAAAATATAACCACAGTTGATAACAACAGATTGGTTGGGAAGAATCCAGAACAAGTAAAATCCCAACTTGGTAATCTTGATATTTAAAAAAGGATATTTAATAGAAAGTGTGTGGAACTTTAATGAAAAACAATAAACAATAAACATATAACTGCTTTGTCCTGTATATACTTAAAAGGCTAAACATCATCAATTATACAGGATTTTCCCCTCTCTGAGACAGAAGAAAGTGAAAGGTTCAGTGTTATGTTAAAGGTCAGTTAAGAGAACATTAAGCATAGTGGGACCAGAAGCTCAGAACATTTAATATCTTACTTTAACATAACTTTCATTTTATAAAGAGGAGAAATCTAGTTTATTAACATGGAACTGTTCTTACCAATGCTTCCGTAAGAAGTTCCGTTCTGTGCTCTGTAGAAAATTTTAAAGTTTCTGACTTTTTTCCACTGCCTTTACGAAATGTGAGGTTGAACTCTGTTCCCTGTCCTCTTCCAACAGGGCTGATGCTGCAAATGTCTCCATAAGGCCACTAACAAAAGAAAGGAATTACTTGAACTGGTGCTATAATGTAGTGAAATAATTCAATAATTATTTTCCCTACTTTAATTTGACAATCATCAAATAAGAAAAATTTTACAAAATAATACAGAGGTCTAGAAGAATTTATAGCTTAGAGTAATTCTGTAACAAAAATCGTTAAAAGTTTTCAATCATCAGAGACAATAAAAAAATCCTATCTGTATCCAAATTTTATTGATTAATGGCATTAATTCAAAGCAACTAAAATAAATACATAAAACAAATTGAATAAAATTTTATTACCTGCAAATCTGTTAAAAACAACAACAAAAAGAGGAATCTGTAAAACATGCCTAATTTAGAATTAAAATTAGCTAGAATATATATAAATATTTATTTATCCATGTTCAGATTAGTTTTCACTTTATAATCAGCAATCCTGGTTCCATGACAAGTATTTTCTAACCACTACTACCCTTGTGACTGCACTTGTGACTTATGTATGCCTGTATTATACTAACAATACAGCCTTAAAAAATATAAAGAACTAATGTATCAATTTTACATAAGCAAGATGGCTACAATCTATAGATAGTAACATATCAAAAAGTTATACCATTTAGAGCCTGGAAATAAGCACATTCTCTTTCTGCCTCCCTTTTATTAATTTATTTTTGGTCCTGAGCATTGAGCATTACATAAGCATATCAATCTCTTTCATATTTGACATTTCTATCCTAAAGTTTTAACCTGTTTCAGGCCAAGGAGTTATGGATCATACCCTGACTTTTAAAATTCAAATGGTGTTCAAACACCTAACAGCTTCTAACATGATTACCTGATTTGTTACTTCTAAAGTATTGGGATTATATGTAGTAATCGCATGGGTTCCAACAGAAAAGACACGCTTATACCTACAAAGGAAAACAAGTACTTAAATTTAGTGTTAAAATAAACATTCTATAAGAAAACATATGACATCAACACAAAAGGAACATTTCAATAAATAAACAGAAATGTGTCGGTTGCTTGTGACTAAATATAATATAGTTTTATATTCTCACATGTTTAAACATTCTAAAATGTTATTGGTATTAAAACTCAACCACCACTCATTTTACTGTGAACTTGTGAGATCCTTAAGTAGAAAATTATAGTTTATACAAGTAATCTTATATTATTAGTACACATAAAGTTAGCAAAGCACCACCAGATGAGGCCAAAAGATTTAAATGGAAAAACTATATTAAAAACAAAACACTGCACACTACTAATTCTTACAAAATATCCTTTTAACAAAACCATGATATACAGGAAGGAAAAGCTATGACCTGCAACTGGTCAGTCACAGTCATATTCTGGAATCTTAATCATTTCTATTTAAGCAACTACCTATTACTTTTAAGTGTTGCAATTTTATAGAAGTTGGAAGCATACACCACAGACAAGCAATTTTCACTTCTCAATTCACTTCCTTCACTTAAAGTAACAAACATCTAAAGTAGAAAAACCATTTGGATATCAGTAATCCTTTAGGAGAGGAATGCATAATGATAAAAATAAAACTAAACTGGAAACCCTTATTTAAAACTCAAGAATTCGTTCCCTGGAAATAAAATAATAGGCAAAACATTAGTCTAAGAAAAAAACAAAATGAAGAATGAAAGAATTTAAAATCATAGACACACAGGAGATAAAATCTTAAAGGAACAGGTTAAGTCCCATGCTTCTTAAATTGTTCCAGAAAACAGACTAAGGGCAGCTTCTCAATTCTTTCAGTAACACTAAAATGTGATAAGACAATACAAAAAAAGAAAAAAACCACACCAATCTATTTTTTAAATTCAAATTAGCAATAAAAATCAAGTAGTATATTAAAATAGTAATATACCATCACCAAGAAAGATTCATTTTAGGAAAAGAGAGTTCAATATTAGAAAAATATATTAATAAAGTTGATCATACTTATTGGAATACCTATATTAAGAGATTTTTAAATGATCAAAACTGGATGTTAAATATAAGCAAATGCCTTTTTTTATCTATAGAGATCATGTTTTTCTGCATTAACCTACTAATACAGTAAAAATACATACATTACCTTAAGTCAACAGCTATTATCGGACTCAAAGGTAACACACTAGGAATATTCCCATTAAAATCAAGAGAAATTTGCCCTAGCCAGTTTTCTCAGTGGTTAGAGTGTCGGCCGGTTCTGAAGGGTTCCAGGTTCCATTCTGGTCAAGGGCACGTACCTCAGCTCAACCCCAGGCCAATCAAGGTGTTTGCGGGAGGACATCAATTAGTGTCTCCATAGATGTTTCTCTCTCTGTGTCTCTCCCCCTCCCTACCACTCTCTCTAAAAATCAGTGGAAAAAATATCCTCGGGTGAGGGTTAACAACTACAACAAAACAGTCCTTGTCGGTTTGGCTCAGTAGATAGAGCATCAGCCTGTGGACTAAAGGGTCCCGGGTTCGATTCCCAGTCTAGGCACATGCCCACATTGCCTCAGTGCCCTGGCTGAGGGCATGCAGGAGGCAACCGATCAATTATTCTCTCTCATATTGATGTTTCTTTCTCTCTCTCTCTCCCTCCCTCCCTCTCCCTCCCTCTCTCTCTAAGATCAATAAAAATATATTTTTAAGAAAAAGGTAAATTTCCCACATTTTAATTTTTCTATTCAGTATATTATATAATATAATCAGGGTATCATATAATAGAAATGATAAAGTTATTTCCTTTTGGAAGAAAAATGATAGTTCTATTAATCTTTACCACACCACACATTCTTACAAAAAGTAGTGCTATATTATAAATATTTTCCCCCCTAACTTCACGTGTCTAAAGTTGAGTGGGAAACTAAAAAATGAGAGAACTTCCTTCTAACATAAAAACATTCATTCGCTGCTTTCTGAGGGGGAGTAAGGGTTGAGGGGTTGGTGAAGTAGATGAGGATTTACCTAAATAGCTAAAGCCTTAAAACTTCAGAGGCTTAACCACTGAATGGAAACAAAGAAAAATAAAGAAATAAGATCATGTTAAATAGTATTTACCTAAGAATATTGCACAATAAAATGTTAGGTAGAAAAGTAAAATCACAAATTCCAACTTTCAAAATCATCCTGAGCGTCAAATATGCCAATTTTTATAATCTTAAAATGAAAGTACAGAATGTTTATTTTACTCTGGGAGCAAAAGTATAAAAATTAAATGCCTGAAATGTCCCAAGTGTCAACTGATGCTGTCACATTCAGTCTCAGAGGAGCTCAGATAAGAAAAGATCCTTTGCAATTATAGATTAATTTCCACACAAATAAGCCCCTTCTAACGTGTCTTATGTAACTTTGTCATCTAGATTATTAATGCTGTGCAAAAGAACTTCTGGAGATGATAGAAATGTTCTAAATCTATAGTCCAGTAAGGTAGCTATGAACCACATACAGCTATTGAGACTTGAAATGTGGCTAATGCAACTGAATTTTAAATTTAAGTATCTTAAATTTAAACAGCCACAAGTGGTTAGTGGCTACCATATTGTGAGAGCACATTCTAGACCAGGGGTGGGCAAACTTTTTGACTGGAGGGCCACAATGGGTTCTTAAACTGGACCGGAGGGCCGGAACAAAAGCATGGATGGAGTGTTTGTGTGAACTAATATAAATTCAAAGTAAACATCATTACATAAACGGGTACGGTCTTTTTTTTTTTTTTTAGTTTTATTCATTTCAAGCGGGCCGGATTCGGCCCGCGGGCCATAGTTTGCCCACGGCTGAATCTAGATCTTCAACAAAATGATTCTGGAGTTAGGTGCCCATTAGGCCCAAATATCTGTCATGACTAGTAAACTCAAAGCTCTGATAAAGCCTTCTTAAGAAGAACGCTAAAGCCTGGCCTCTGTGGCTCAGGGGTTGAGCATCAACCCATGAACCCAGGAGGTCAAGGTTCGATTCTTGGTCATGGCACATACCCGGATTGTGGGCTCAATCCCTAGTAAAGGGCTTGCAGGAGGCAGTAGAAGATTCCATACACATACACAATATAAAAACAATATAAACATACATACATATACATATATAAGGAAACATGAAAGCAAACACTTTTCACCCAACTAGGAAATTAATATTCATTATTGACTTTACTTACCACACTGGTTTCCTTTTTATCCAGGAACTAAAGTTACACACATCAATAGATTTATTCTAATGTAATAGCTTATTAAATAATATGATTTATATTACCATTTAATATAATGTTACTCAGAATCATGAAACCAATTGTACTCAAATAAATTAAAAACTCTTTGAAGCAACTGCTTTACCTATGGGGCTTTCTGTTCCCATAATAATTGGTGACAAAGATAAGAACAATTAAAAAAAAATAGTTGTGCTAATAGTAAGAGAGTTGATGAAGAAAAGACCACTGAAGGAGAGTCTGGGGAAATAATCAATTTTGGATTTGACAACTGATGTTCAGATTTCTTTTTTAAACTAATTTATTGAGTTGACATTGATCAACATGAATGGTCAGATTTTTTCAGGTCAGATTTTTTAATAGAATAAACATCAACTTACACTAAAACAAACACACTTCTGTTACTTTAACTCCTACAAATAAAAATGTTCCATCATTTTTCAACTCTCTAGTCCTTATGAATATTGCTTTCCACTTTGTAACAACTTTTTATAACATGACTTTTTTTTTCATATGGCAACTTTAAAAAATAAAACAAATGTGTTGGTTTGGTTACTGTAGCATGACCATGGATTGACCCAGTATTAAATGAGCATGTAACACTGTTTTTAGTTCAATGATATAGCAGTAAACAAGAGATCAGTCCCATTTTAGTCTTACATTTTATTTATTATTTAGTTAACTAATTCAGACATCTGAAATAAAGTTCAAAGCCGTAAGAGCTAAGACACTTGTCCGTCATTGTTTGAAAGTTAACTTTAGACTTGAATACTCTTAACTACCTTGTATCAATTAGGCATGTACAATAGCATCAACAGAGATACTACAAAAATACTGGCAGCCATCACAATATCATACTCTTCTGCAAAGAAATTCATATTATTCAATTCTCTCAAACTAGAGAAAATTCAACATTACTTCCTATTTGTAAAGTACAGAAAAAAGTTTATGTTTCCTATAAAATAATGGTTGTCAAATTTCTTAAAATCATAAAACCTTTATATATTACTTCTAAAAGTAGGAACCACAATTCTTTCAGTGGCTAGTGAATGCAATGGGCCTCAAATAAACCAAAACAGACCTTATCTAATCAGAGTTGAAAGAACTTTCATGTTACTAGTCTAGTTCCCATAACATGTAGCTTGAACCTTTCTAGTACTCTGGGCAAAGTTGGCTAGTTTTAATGGTTCACTACCAACTCACCTTTCCAAAAAGTAATTCCATTCATTTCCCAATACTGCAGATATTGACCATTGTTCTTTAGAATTAAGACAATATACACTTTCCCACAAATTTCACCCTCTTGTCCAAGTTCTGTCTTTCAGCTTCACATAGAACATACCTAATTTTTTTTATTTCTCTATTGATTAAGCTATTACATATGTGTCCTTATCCCCACATTACCCCCTCCCCACTCATGCCCTCCCCCCCCTGTTGTCTGTGTCCATTGGTTAGGCCTACCTGAACATACCTAATTTTTCTGTCAATCAGACTTTCCATTTGAATTATCTTTGCTAGGTGGAACACCCTAGTTCCTTCAACGATTTTAAAATAAGTTTTGGCCACCAAATCTCTAGTAGCCTTTAGGTTTCTCACAAAATCTAGACTTTTTAATTATTAAAAGTTTGAGAATCCAGTTATTTGAACTAGAATTTTAGTCCATCACATGAAACTAAGGATAACTGAAATACAAGGTTTCTCAAAGAGGGCATCTGTAGGGAGCAGCCCTAGAGTTAAGCCTCAGACTGACCTGTGGCAGAATCAAACAAGTCCCAGCTTAGAGGGCAGAGCCCTCTTAGCATAATTAAGCTTGATCTTATGGCCGCGCCCTAGCTCCTTTCTGGATAGCTAATGGGCTTTGGGAGATGAAGCAAGTGCTGCCAAAACAAGTGAAACTCACAAGAACATTGTAACCTATGTTGACCACTACCTTGTTTTTCTTTGACTATGAAATAAAGA
>NW_006295559.1:6342920-6361245 GCF_000327345.1 Myotis davidii | reverse complement strand
ATATATATATATATATATATATACCTAACTCACAAGGAGAAGATTATAAGAAATAATTCATATAAAGTGCTTGTCGCTTATTGTTTACAATTGATAAATGTTACCCATTCCAATTGCTATTATTCTGCTGATTGAATAATAGGAAAAGTGTCTCAAAACTCCACTAGTCACTGAACTAATTGTAGTTAGTATCATTATGTTTCCAGTAGTTATGACCTGTTGTCTGTGTCCATTGGTTAGGCCTATATGAACATACCTAATTTTTCTGTCAATCAGACTTTCCATTTGAATTATCTTTGCTAGGTGGAACACCCTAGTTCCTTCAACGATTTTAAAATAAGTTTTGGCCACCAAATCTCTAGTAGCCTTTAGGTTTCTCACAAAATCTAGACTTTTTAATTATTAAAAGTTTGAGAATCCAGTTATTTGAACTAGAATTTTAGTCCATCACATGAAACTAAGGATAACTGAAATACAAGGTTTCTCAAAGAGGGCATCTGTAGGGAGCAGCCCTAGAGTTAAGCCTCAGACTGACCTGTGGCAGAATCAAACAAGTCCCAGCTTAGAGGGCAGAGCCCTCTTAGCATAATTAAGCTTGATCTTATGGCCGCGCCCTAGCTCCTTTCTGGATAGCTAATGGGCTTTGGGAGATGAAGCAAGTGCTGCCAAAACAAGTGAAACTCACAAGAACATTGTAACCTATGTTGACCACTACCTTGTTTTTCTTTGACTATAAAATAAAGCCTCGGCTTGCTGGCTGGACCCTTCTCTGTAGCCTCATCCAGGCACAGGAGATCCACCGGGCCCCAGCTATATTCTTTGTCTTTTCTTTTATCCTTTGCTGCCCCGCCTCAGGCTCACCGAACCCTTGGCTGTGCTGGCATGGCACAGGCATCAGTGGTAAGCATTGCTAAAGGAGGTGTTAAAGCTTAATAGTTAAGCCCACCAGCTCTAGAATCACCCTGCCTAGGTTCGAATGCTGTCTGGACAACTCACTTTCTATATATCCTCTGATAATTTGTTTAACCTCTCTAAGCTCTCATACATTCGTATTTAAAACAACAGACAAATTGATAATTCCTCTGGCTGTATTATCAGGATACTCTGATTTTAGTCAAACTCCACTTGGAAAATCAGTTTCACTACCTCAACTCTTCTTAAAATTTACTCTATCTAGCCATTATACAGACTATCTATGAAGCCGACTATCTAGGAAGGTAGTGGGCTCTGCCACTGAATTTCAAGGACTGATCACCACATTGTTTAATGTACTGAAGTTAAAATCCTGTTCAGATACTAAAATGCTACTCTTAAATTCAGAGCCCCAATTGCTACAATTAATCTATGCAAATATAAAAGTCATCCATAGGTAAATTTCACTTGTAATTTCCATCCAGAAAAAAACTTAAAACCTGTATTTTGAACATTACTCTGAAGTTTTCCACAGTGAATCTGCACTGTTCCTTCCTATCAGAAATAGCTTGCTTAGGCCAAAATGGAAACTTCACTCTTTTATGCAAATAAAAGTGCTTTTTAGCTCTGAAAACAACAAAACACTATTGAAAGAAATTTTAAAGATCTAAACAAATGAAAGGCATCCCTTGTTCATGGATCAGAAGACTTAATACTGTTAAGGTGGCAATAATCCCCTAATTGATCTACAGATTTAATGCAATCCCTATCAAAATCCCAGATGCCTTTTTTGTAAAACTGACCAGCTGACTCTAAAATTCATATGGAAATGCAAGAAATCCAGAACAGCCAAAATAATCTTGAAAATGAATAAAGTTGGAACCTCAAACTTCCCAGTTTCAAATTTAGTACAAAGCTACAGTAATCAAGACAGAATGGTACTGGCATAAGGATAGGCATATAGTCCAATGGAATAGAATTGAGAGTTCAGGAATAAACCTTTACATTTATATTTATGGTCAAATGATTTTTTTAATCCTCACCTAAGGACATGCCCATTTTAGAGAGAGAGGAAGGGAAAGAAAGAGAAACATCGACAAGAGAAACATCGATTGGTTGCCTACTGTACACGCCCCAACCAGGGATCGAACCCGCAACCTAGCTAAGTGCTTTGAACACATGGGAATCAAACCTGCAACCTTTCAGTGTATGGGACAATGCTCTACTCAGCCAAAGCTATGGTCAATTGGTTTTTGACAACAATGTCAAAACAATTCAATGGAGAAAGAATACTCTTTTCAATAAATGATGCTGGAACAAATGGATATCCATATATAAAAGAATGAAGCCAGATCCCTACTTCATACTATATAGAAAAATTAACCCAAAATCAAAGCTATAACTCTTAGAAGAAAACATAGGAGTCAATTTTTGAGACCTTAGATTAGTAGATGGTTTCAATTAGGTAATGGTTTCTTAGATATGATAACAGAAGCGCAAATGGCAAAAGAAAAAAACAGATACACTGAATCATCCAAATCAACTCTGTGCTTCAAAAAATACTATCAAGAAAGTAAAAAGACAACCCACAGAATAGGAGAAAATATTACCAAATCATATATCTGATAAGGGATTTGTATTCAGAATATATAGATATCTGATAAGGGATTTGTATTCAGAATATATAGAGAACTCTTACAACTCAACATTAAAAAGGCAAATAATCCAATTAAAAAACGGGTAAATGATTTGAAAAGACATTTCATGAAAGATGCACAAATGACAAATAAGCACATGAAAAGATGCTTAGTCATAAGGGAAATAAACAATAAGATACTACTTCATAGCCATTAGGATAGCTAAAATAAAAAAAGATAAACAATCACAAGTGTTGGTAAGGATGTGGAGAAATTGGATTCTTCATACATTGATGATAGGACAGAAAAATGCTGTAGTCACTTGGCTCTTCCTCAAAAAGTTAAACGTCACATTACCATATAACTCCATGTAACATCAATTCCACTCCTAGGTATGTTCCCAAGAGAACTGGAAATATAGATTCACTCACAAACTTGTACATTAACATTTATAGCAGCACTATTCAAGGTAAAGTGGCAACATATAAATGTCCATTAACTGATGAATGGATAAAAAATGTGGCATATTTATACGACAGAATATTATTTGGGAATAAAAAGAAAGTACTGTCACATATTACAACAGGGATAAACCTTGAAAACATATTAAATGAAAGAAGATAGTCACAAAAGACCACATATCTTATGATTCCATTTACATGAGATGTCCTAAATAAGGAAATCCAGAGACAGAACGTAGATTAGTAACTGCCAGATGCTGGGAAGAAAAGGGAAGTAATTGCTAATATTTTTAGAGGCGTTTTTTTATGTTTGTTTGTTTTTTGGCGTTTATGAAGATGTTCTGAAAACGGTTAGTAGAGATGGTTCATTAAATTATACATTTTAAAAGGATGAATTTTATATTGTATAAATTATATCTTAATAAAGCTGTTATAAATTTAAAAAAGGTTTCAAGGTTTGAATGATGAAAGCAAGGAATTGTGATGAGGGAACAGAAATAGTTCTGCTCCAAATTATTATAAAAAAAGAAGAAAAGGAACACTGTCGTAAGTCTTAGTCACTACTTTCTAAGAACATTAAAAAAATAATTTCCAGATGATCACAATTACTGACAAGCTCACAAAGCAAAAAATATTACAGTAAGTTTGTTCTTTAGCATTAATGAATCAGCAAACTATAATTGTATTAAAAACATAAGTTACATTATGATAATCAGAGCAATCTATCACTTGAGGAAAAGTAAAGATCATTTAAATATACAAACTATCTAAAGCTGCTTACAGAACTAAAGAGACTCATATTACCCTGAATATGCCAATTTTCTAACTTTGCTCAATGAAATTAACTGGAAAAAAAATGTCAAGGATAACAATTATGCTGTCTATTTTAGGAGCTCATACAATTGAACTACCAAAAGGAAACAAAACACTCAAATCTTTCAAAATTATAGTCAGTTTGCCTATGAAAACCAGAAACGCTACGGAATTCAGATGTTGCACCATTCTAAGTTACCACACTGTTACCTAAAAAATGAAGTTAAGAACAAACACTAAAGTTAATGGCTTTGTACACGTCATGTTTTGTCTATATGAGGACTTATCTAGAATAATGTAGTCACCTATTTGTCAAAATGTGGCACATCATTTTAATTATTACTATTCAAAAGAACAAGAGACTAAACTTTTTTCCTAATGGTCAACAACAGGTGCTATTCATTGAATACTCACTGTGTTTAAGGCAGAATTTTAAAACCTTCATACAGTTCATATCATGTCATCTAATCCTTAGAGCAATTTGAAGGGCAGGAATTACCATCCATTTTACAAAAAGGAAACAAAGCATCTACACCTTAGTCTGACCTGGCAAGCTACTAAAATATGTCACTGCCCCCTCCCATGCAAAAGAAAAGATCAAATCCAATTTTTAAATTTCAATACACACCTAAAAATGATTACAAGATGCACTATTGATATATTTTCTCTGACAGTCAAATAGACATGAAAATGTGTTGATCATATACAGGCTATTATCTGGGTGATAAAGTTGTGAAGTTAACACTATGTTACTACTGCATAACCTCAACATTAAGTGATAGCAATCAAGAGGGTTTGGATAACTGGCTTATTTTCCTTTTAACTGTTATTTTTAATTCTTACCAAACTCCTTGCCAAGACAGACAAAGAAAACCAGAAATGTCAAAAGAAAAAAGAGCAGTAAGTATTCCAAATGTAGCATCGTGGTATGAAATATGCACAGATGCTTTTGAGAAAGGGCTGAATGGCATTAATGAGTTGTGTGGTACAACTCAAAATATTGAAAGAGTAATGTTTACAATAATACTTTATAGAAGCAAAGGAAAATAACACCAACAGAAATACATACTTTCCCCTCCACGAATGTTTTGTTGTGTAGAAACATGCCAAATCCTTATTTTCCCTGATTATGTTCATTTTGTGCTGAAACCTGGAAGATAAAAATATGAGTGAGAATTTATTACAGAGTTATCCTTAGAGTTTTTCCTGAATCTCTCATATCACACTTTTATAGTCTGCCATATGGTACTGATTTTAAGACACAACTTTTTCTACTAGACCATAGGTTTTAAAGGAGAGGGGATGATCTATTCAACTCTGTATTACAGCCTTTAGCACACCATATTGTGACTGTCTGCTCTCCGCCATTGCACTGGGCTTCCTGAGGACAAGAGCTGCCCTCTATCAATATTCCAAGTGTAGTGATCTAATAAAAAATGTTCAAGTAAATGAATGTTTAAATCTCGCATTGCCAAACAATGCCTTGGCACATGATAGGCACTTGGAAATGTTTGCCAACTGATAAATCAATGGGAAAGGTTTTTGTTGAGGTGCTAAGTGGCAGCCCTTTGCTGTCACTTTAAGGCAAGCTATTGTAAAGATTTAAATATAACCAAAATCTCGTTTTAAAAGTAATGCATGTCTGCAGTAAAAATCTAAAATGTTCATAAATAATCTTTCTTCCTAGCATCCACAGATAATTATTGTACCCTCCCATCTTCTATTTAGGAAAAATAGGTGGCTTTTTTAAAAAAACAAAACAAAATTGAGATTATCATTCCTACTGCTTAACCCATTTTCGCCATGAAATTAAATATTCTCTGTGAAAATGATTTTTATGGCTACATCATATTCCATTGTGTGAATACTATACCAGAACAAGTACAGAAATTGAGAGTATGTGTTGAAATTCAAATTTTTTGAGCAGTTTGGTTAGAAACTCCTCTGGTTAAACAATATATAGAACAGTTCAGGACTGTCGAACTTGTGTGATGAATCACACATCATATGAAGTTCCAAACAGCTTCATGCAGAAGGACCATGTTATGTGCACTATTTTACACTTAAGTTGATTAGTCTGTAGATTGTAACTCTGAAGTCTATAAAATCCAGAATCCATTTATTTCATGAAAAAATTTAAATTTAGCTAAGTTTACAGGATAAATTGTTTGAACTGGCTACTAATAAAAGAGCGATGACAAATTTTAAAAATACTACATCATTTACTACATACTGAATAAAAGTTTAAAATGAATATGGCCATTTGTTTCTTCTTTTGTGACTTGCTTATTTTTTCCTACCCTTAATAACTAGAAATGCATTCTAAAAAGTATTTTAAGATTCATCCCAAAGTGCCAATAATGTAAACTGAATGGCTGTATGATTCAATTAACCTTTTTTTTCTATCTTTATACACTGATCTAACTTTTTTTAACCAAGTAAGTATTCTTTTTATAATTAAAACCATTTTCTTTCAAAAAACATTTTTATAACTATTTTTGAAACCATTCATCTACCATACAATTCACCCTTTTAAAGTGTATAATGGGGGGGGGGATTAGTATGTTGAGCTCTACAACCACCAACACTATTTTTAGAACTTTTTTTTATCACCCCAAAAAGAAACCCTGTTAGCAGTCCCTCTCCATTCCCCTTTACTCCCAGCACCTGACATCCACTAATCTACTTTCTGTCACTATGGGTTTGCTATTTTGGACATCTCATATAAATGGAATCATGCAATATGTGGTCTTTGTGACTGGCTTCTTTCACTTAGCATAACATTTTCAAAGTTTATCCATATTCTGGAATAAATTAGTTTCCTTCTAGCGCAGTGGTCCTCAACCTTCCTAATGCTGCGACCCTTAAATACAGTTCCTCATGTTGTGGTGACTCCCAACCATAACATTATTTTCGTTGCTACTTCATAACTTTAATTTTGCTACTGTTATGAATCGTAATGTAAATATCTGATATGCATGATGTATTTTCATTGTTACAAATTGAACATAATTAAGGCATAGTGATTAATCACAAAAACAATATGTAATTATATATGTGTTTTCGGATGGTCTTAGGCGACCCCTGTGAAAGGGTCGTTTGACCCCCAAAGGGGTTGCAACCCACAGGTTGAGAACCTCTGTTCTAGTGTATGTATAATACCACCTTTTTTTTTTTTACCCATTCATCAGTTGATGAAAATTGGTGTTGCTTCTACTTTTTGGCTATTATCAATCACACTGCTCTAAACATTCAATTTTCATGTACATGTTTTCATTTCTCTTGGGAATATACTTAAGTGATAAAAACATTTTGAAGTTGCTTTCTTCATTCCTCTTACTTGTCTTTGTATTAGCAAATTAATGAGGACTTCTGTACTCTATGTAGAATGCTCTTCCTTTAGATACCTATATGGCTCACATCTTCACCTCAAATCTGTGTTCAAATGTCACCTTTAGCATGAGGCCTATCCTTACTATCTTGTTTTAATCTGTAACCACCCTCCTCATTCTACACTCTCTATTCCGTCTGACTCCTCTCATTTTTCCTCCATAGCACCTTTCATTTCATAGTTTAATGTGCAATTTACTATATTTATCTTTCAACTAATTCTACTAGAATATCCAGAGAGGTATTTTTGTGTTAAGCATCTATGTGTATGTGTGTGTGTGTAATATATATCCCCAGAGCCTACAAGAATGTCTGACAAAAAACAGGTGCTCAGTGACTGAGTGAAATGCAACAATCTTATGGGAAATTCTGATGCTCTCTAAAGAGATACTCCTCCCAAACAAGGTTTTACCAAACTTTCTGGAAAAGCATCAATTCATGCTCTGAGGAACAATAAGAGAACAACCACAAGTAACAGCAAGTTTAGAGAAACCTTTATTGTTACCAGAGAGGAAATTTCTCTTAACAGTCAACTGACATCTTCCTCTAAGTATGTATGGAAATAGCTAAATATAGTCTTGCCAGTTGGAGTGTTGTTTTCTTTTTTTCTGAACCATGTTATCTGGAATGACTGACATAGGCAGCTAACCAAAACTTATTAAACCAGCAAACATTATCCCTGCCTTCTGAATCATTTGCAGCAGATAATATTGCTGAAATAAAATATAGGATTTCTGAGAACATGCCCCAAAAGTGAAATATATCGGTCTACAGATATTTTTCCCTTACTATAACTGAAGTTTGGAACAATGGAAGAAAAAGGAGAACAGAAAAGGTGAATGAATAATATCAAAGAGTGGAATTTGGATTCCTAGTCCATAACTTACGACATCGGAATGACTGACTCTACCAAGGGCCTATTTTAGGAAAACGGACAAGAAAATGTGTTTGAGTAAAGACTGGTTGATATCATTGAGAAACTTGAAAATGAAAATGAGAGGAAAATAACAAGATTTTTAAATGACAGTCACAGGGAACTTAGGGTATGACCCAGAAAGAACAGAGATGCCTAATATATCCTGAGGAGTCCAGGGGTGGGGATGGGGAATAAGGGGTTGGGAAAGAAGCAAGATAATCTCACAACAAAGCAAACTTAAGAATAATTTTTAAAAAATAAAAAAAAACTAAAGAATGACCTTATAGGTTATCAATGATTTAAGAGAATATGTAATTCAATAAGATCTTTTAGGAAAAGAATTAAAACAGGTTTAGGAATGGAGCATTGTCCCATGCACCAAAAAGGTTTCGGGTTCAATTCCTAAAATGTAGATGACAATACTTGTCTCAAAGGGCTGTGGTGAGGACTAAATGAGATAACTTGAATAAAGGAATTAGTGTGATGCTTGGCTCAGAATAAGCACTCAAAACTATTAACTGCAGCCATAATAATCATTACTGTACTTTAAATATATTACCCTAGATATGCAATAGTTGTTTTGAGTATTTCTATTACCACTTTCATTTTCAAGCTTACTTATAGCCCAGCTGGAATGGCTCAGTGATTGATTATTGACCTATAGAAGGTCACAGTTCAATTCCTGTTCAGGGCATATGCCCGGGATGCGGGCTTGATCCCCCCGTGTGGGGCATGCAGGAGGCTGTTGATCAATGATTCTCCCATTACTGATGTTTCTATTTCTCTCTCCCTCTCCCGTCCTCTCTGAAATCAATAAAAATATTACTTATAGACCCCTGTACACCTTAAGGCATTCTTGGCACAAGTTATCATTATTAAATTACTTGATTCTAAGTCTTCTTTTATCTATTAATTTCAATCATCGGACTACTCAATGTATATCACCAATGTTTATCACCTAGGATTTTTACCTTTAAAAATACAGTGTTGTATGTTGATTTAATCAGTACTCATGGTTTTTACCTACTCTTTCAAAAATACACCAATATATTATCCCTCTTAAACTGGGTGGAGTACACAAAGGGTGTCATTACTTTATTGTTATTTTGTTCTTTAAAATTTATATTTCCCAAAACATTTAAGAGGAAAAAATATATATGATCAGGCATATCATGGTAGGTGAAATTTTTAAATATTATCTAAGTCAATTATAACCTAATATTTAAACATCACTTTATTTCAACTTTATTCCTACAAAGGACTACTATTTTACAAGTCAATCTTATTTACTACAGTTTAAATATACCCACTTAGACATTTGGAATCTTAATTATTGGAAATGTTTCTTTACATGAAACCAACTTAATATTTTAAAATTTAACCTCTATTCATTATCTTCTCCTTCGTATTTCTTTAACAAACTCTAAAAGTGGTTCTAAGTGTTGCTCTTGCAGGCAAAAACTCTTAAGCAACCATAACTCCAATTAATATTGATGAACATCTTCACAATTTTTATTATCCAGCAGCTCAATCATCAAGCAGATCATAGCAATCATCACTAATAGGCACATTCTATAAACAGCAATAAACTGTCTAACCAAAAAAAATATAAGAATTGTTGGATGAGACCTTGGTAGAAGCCATATCACCAGCATTTGCCATCCTGCCAGTTGTTTAGATACCATTTAAATTAATAAGAATTTATTCAAACTAATCACTTAAATTTCATCTCCTTTACTTCTGCAAGTGTCCCACTTCAAATTCTCAAAGACCTACCCATCTTTTTGATGAGAAAAACTCAAGTTCACATGCCAATTTTAACTAAATCACATTGAAAGTATTTCCAATTTTTGCAAGTCAACTTCCATTGTTTTCATTCTATATCCTATGATTACAACACTAAAAGAACTTTTTTGCAACTTCTCAGTTTATTCTTTTGAGAGAAATACTTAATTCTAAGGGTTAAACAGTCAAATTGAGGGCAATACAGCATTTTGGCTACATTCACTTTTTTCAATGAACTCCCTTGCTTTATGCTTTCAAACAATATTTAATGTTCTCACATTATCTAACTAATGACTGGCAGTAAAACTCAGAATCCATTTAAGATCATTTATGGATAAAATGAGAATGATCTTGTAGAAGATACGATTTTCACACAAAATTGCAGGACTTGAGAGTCCACTAAGCAGAAGCCTACATCAAATTAACACTAAGAACAGAAAACAAGATGAAGGACTAAACATCACAGGAACCCAGGAAGATTATAGCTGGGCTTAAGCAAAAGAATTTGCACGAAAAGTAAAATTAAGTGTATATATGTAGCTTATGTTAGTTAAGTAAACAGTCATTTAGCCAAAAATGAATGAGTATGTACTCATAAAATAATACATTAATGAATGAATGAATTGGCATTAATAAAGGCAATATGTTCTAAAACATATATTTTGCATGACCAACGGGAACTGATTTTTACAAAAATACAAAAACTTCCTGAGAGCAGATATGGTAGTAATTTTTCCACTTTGAGTCCATATAGCCTATCCTATATAGTAAAACCCTAATATGCAAATCGACCAAACAGCTGAACGATGGGCGGAATGACCAGTCTCTATGAAGCGCACTGACCACCATGGGGTAGACGCTCAACACAGGAGCTGCCCTCTGGTAGTCAGTGTGCTTCTTCTGTGGAAGCTGGGCTCACAGCTGACAAGCGCAGGAGTGGTAGCAGGAGCCTCTCGCGCCTCCCCTGCAGTCAGGCGGTAAGGAGCGAGGGGTCCCAGACTGCAAAAGGGATGTCTAACTGCGGGCTTAGGCTCGATTCCCCCTAAGCCGGCAATTGGACATTTCCCAAAGGGTCCCGGACTGTGAGAGGGTACAGGCCGGGCTGAGGGATGCCCCAAGTGCATGAATTTCTTGCACCGGGCCTCTAGTGAAAAAATAAACTCTTTCATCATTAATTTTGTTCTCAAATAATGAATTAGAAACAAGAGTTTGTCTTGAAATGCATCAAAAACTAAGATGGATATGTATTAAAGCAAGTATAGTGAAATATTAATGTAAGAATTTTGGAGGTGAGTATATGGATATCTAATGTAAAGTTCTTCCATCTTGGCTATGGGTAAAAACTTTTTTATGTTGGGGAAATTGCCTTTGCCTTTATTTTCTGACCTAAATCTACAAGAGAAATACTTTTTCTGCTACATTGTAAAACTACATCTGAAAATGTGGTAGATATTCACATGATAGGAATAACCTATTGAAAATGCAGAGGGAAGAAGAACCATTGCTAAGGCAAAGGCTAATCCTTTGAGTGATTAATTTTGAGTAATAACTGAGGAGAGAACCCCTTATTACTGGCTTCTTAAAGACCTACTTTTATTTGCAACTGGCTTCAAAATCTAAGTGAATTATATCAGCAAGTTAGTTCAGTTTCAAAAAAAAAAGGTAAAAAATATAGTTAACAGAACATTAATTTTTACCCAGATTAAAAGCTACAACTAGACTGTCTTAGATAGAATGTGCTGTGTATGGTGAAAAAGTGCTATAAACTTTAACCTGTTTTTAATTTTCAGCTTCATGCTTTAATATGTAACTCAAGTATAGGCAAAAGCATTTCCTTCTAAATAAGCAAGAAATCAGTATGTGTAATGTGTACAATAACCTATGTTAAACAGCCATAAAACAGATTACAAAGGTTTTAGTACATTTCACTTTAGCTCTCTTGCTGAAGAATCCCTATCTCCAGAGATAATGTTGTTAGAGAGAGAGCCAGTGGTAGTATCAAATTTAAGCTGCCAATCATATCTCCAAATAATTACTCAGAAGTTATAACACTGAAACGTTTGCATTATCTGTCATGTCAAAATACTTTTTTAAAAAATATATTTTATTGATTTTTTTACAGAGAGGAAGGGAGAGAGATAGAGAGTTAGAAACATCGATGAGAGAGAAACATCGATCAGCTGCCTCCTGCACATCTCCCACTGGGGATGTGCCCGCAACCCAGGTACATGCCCTTGACCAGAATCGAACCTGGGACCTTTCAGTCCGCAGGTCGACGCTCTATCCACTGAGCCAAACCGGTTTCGGCAAAATACTTTTTAAAATCCTTCCACCACCATGGAGTTGGACAAAATTATCTAAGATCCCCGTATTCCTTTTTTAAAAACCTATTCCTTTTCTATTAGAAACTGGATACATGTTCATGAAATTAAAGGGCAAGAGAAATTCAAAAGCAACCCCTAAATCCGAAGAAACACCGTTAATACGTAATATCTTAATGAGGAAAGGGGCAAGCATATATACCACAGCAGTTAATTTTGTTGGCTTTACCTACTCAATATAAATCAAATATTCAAGAAGGTATGTTCTTCATATTTTAATCATATGTATACTGATTTTATCTGAGGGAGTAATTCTTGTTTCTTACAAAATAGACATGAATCTAGTTGTTAAAAAACACAAAAAAAAACATTGTTTCCAAGATGCATGATTATGACTCTTTCCTTCCCAGAACTTAAAAATGCCTTGAAATATTCACCTGAAAAGAACTAAGAAATGAGTTCAATTAGGCATGTCTGTGAAATCAATGGTACTGGTAATTTACATAGTTTTTGTTTGTACATATTCTTGAAACTTTTTAGACCTAATTTTTATTTCATTTATTTTTAAAGCTCACTTGACTTATGCAAGAGCCAATTATATTAGTTCAATAAATTTATCAGCTCACAAACAGCTACTTAATAATCTTGCTCTATTATTGTAAACAGACCCTTTTGGGTATAAGAGGTTTTCAATCGCCGTATTTTAACTTTTCTATCACTATAGTAAATGCACAGTGGGGGACAAAATTCCCTAAGCATATAACAAACACAACTTACAATTTTAAGCATCCTAATATCCACACATTGTTCTCTTTATATTTAGTAAAAGACAAATAGTTTAATTGCTACAATTTCCCTTTAACCCACTACAAAGTAGCAATGTAAAGGTTTCTAATTTGGCTCAGAAATAGCCCTATTATTCCTATCTCTGCACAGTACTTCACAGTTTATAGAACACTTCCAAATCTATCAGTTAACTAAAAAAAGTAAAATTCCACTTTTAAAATTAAACCCAGAAACTCTTAAGGTTGGGGGACAGTCTACCTAATTTAAGATTTGATATACATCCAAAATACATTCTGTATCTTGACTAGAAGTTTGAGGAAGAGAGAAACCCCATACACTAAGTGACTAAAGAATACAAGTCTGAAATCTTTGTATAAGAATTTAAATTTTAATATAATTAGTATAGAATTTATTAGAAAGTCTCCTACACTCATAACCTTATCAATCCTTCACTTATGTTCTCACACTCTACTATACAAAATCAGAGCATCAAAATAATTATTTTAGATTCTTTCGGGGTTTTTGTTTTTAATCTGTTCATCAAAAAATCAAATTGTGAACACTGCTTAGGCAGTGTGACCTACTTCTAAGGAGAACTTAGAGTGCTGAAACTACAAAATCCCACTCATTTTAGACTGTTTTAGAGATCACTCTTTTCAAAAGTAGTCCATAAAAGTGCAAGTAAAACTCAAATAGGTAGCCTGTTCAATGGTTAAGAATATCTTTAAAGAACTTAGCAAATTAGATGTTCACCTTACTGAATGAACCCCACTTAAATGTACCTTTGCATAGATAACTGTCTTGAATTAGAAAAAATTATCACAACTATGTTGGCTTAAGTTACTAGGGACAAAGATATCTCCTAAATCTACGATTCTCAAAGGAGTTGCTATGATTTTCATGACTAAGAACTATGATTGGCATGTGCTGAGCATGTGAACACTGCTGATGCAGAAAAACGGGCTGAAAAACAATGATTAAAATTCTGAATTAAAGTAATGGTTGGGGCCCCATAAGAGACACTATTATTAGAAACACTACTAGTATTTAGTGGATGGGGCTAGATACCCCTCAATGTACAAGACAATCTCAGATTGAAGGACTGTCATCAATTAACTTTCAAATATCCAAATGGTCATTCACATAGGTTAAAAAAAAAACAACAACACCTATTTATAATGAACTATCCCACAAAGTATGTTTTTTAGTTTAATATGCATATATTTTCCAGGAATGCACCTATCATGTGAATGAAGATATTATACTTTGAATTCTCTTGGTTTTGTTTGAGTGTGTCTATATTTTGTCTTCATTTTTGAATGGTATTTTTGCTGTGTTTTTTTTTTTCTTTCAATACTTTGAAGTTACCATTTAATCGTTTCTTTGCTTGCATGGTTTCTCTGCTGTAACTTTTATCTTTGTTCCTCTGTATATAATGTTTCTCTTTACTTTGGCTACCTTCAAGATTTTCTTTGTCCTTTGTTTATATCAATTTGAATATAGTATATCTAGGTGTGTTTTGCTTGTGTTTGGGGGGGGGGGGCGCAGGTATTTATCCTGCTTCATGTTCTCTAAGCTTTTTGGATCCTGTGGCTTGATGCCTGACATTAATTTTGGAAAATTCTGTATTTCCTCAGATATTTCAATATTTCTTCTCCTCTGGGATTCTAATTATGTACATATTAAAATGTTTGATACTATCCCCAAGCTCTTGGATTTTGTTTTTTTAACGTGTGTGTGTGTGTTTTGGCTGGGTAATTTCTACTACTGACATCTAAAAGTTCATCGACTCTTTCCTTGGTTGTTCAAATCTACTGATGAGCCTGAAGGTTTTCTGCATCTCTATTGTGTAATGAAACTTTTAGCATTTCCTTTTGGTTGTTTCTTATAGTTTCCATCTTTCAAATGAAATTACCCATCTGATCTTGGATGTTTTCCACTTTTCTGTTCATACCTTTAATATATTTATAATCATTTTAAATTCCTTTATCAGATAACAGCATCTATATTATTTAAAGTATAATTCTGATAATTATCCTTTCTCTTGGGATAATTTTTTGCCTTTTGCATGCCTTGTAATTTTTTGTTGAAAGCTGGAAATGTTGCATAGGACAGCAGAGACTAAGGCATATAATTTTTGTGACTGGAAATGGGCACACCTTTTCTTTGCTAGGTCTTTAGTGCAGGGTGTTAATCTGTTTAGGAGTTGGGCTGGGTTTATGATTGGCTGTGGCTATGATTATCTTCAGTGTACCAGAAGCTTCAAATACCTGCACAATAGCCAGTGGCTCCTGTGGAGGTTGGTTTACTAAAGCACTGTCCGATTATTTGTGCTGTGCCTCTTTGTATATCTTGTTCTGCTCCTAATAGTATTCTGCAGTTACCTGTTATTCAAAGCTTCTTAACTTGGTGGCAGGGGATTGGGCGGTACAGTCTTTGTTGTGCTACCATTAACATTCAGTCTTATGCATACTTTATGTAACTGGATCTCAAAGGTGTGATCCCCTGGCTGCAGTTTGGGGCTCAGTGTTCCTTCCCCAGGAGAAGATTCTTTCCCCTTTTTTTTTCTTCCCCCAACTCAATGAATGCTCACTAACAGGGCACGCAGAGAAGCCCTTCCCTCAAAAGATTAAGGATTTTGTTCCATAGAAGAGACAGAGGGGAAGAATCAAAGCAGAGTTTCTGCCCCTCCTAAAAGCTTTGCCGCTGTTCCTCTCCTCTATGTCAGCACCACAACAAATACTTCCCAGGGCCCTTCCCCATCTTTTCCAGGGGTACCTAGTGAGATTTGTGGACAGAGATTGGAAGAAGGTACACTGACCCTCATCACTCTGTCAGCTATTCTAGATGAACTCTTACCAGTGTCCAGTTTTGTCTAAAAGTGAATGTGAATTCTGTCTACTCTTTCTGTCCTTAAATCTTGGGCTAGTGATTTGTTCTGTGGCCTCAGCTCTTTAACAGATTTCAAAAAACAAGTCATGAATTTGAAGTCAGTGCAGTTTTTTGTTTTAAAAGCTTCCTCTTGTCCCAGAGCCAAACGCAGTGGTTATATTATTTCTAAAGTATTTCAGGATAGTAAAAGATGTTACAATTACTTGGAATAAAAAAGAGGTTTTTATTGGTTTTGATAAAATTGAGAAGCACTGACTTAGAGGTTATCTTTCAAAACAACTCCTCTTTAATTACTTCTCAACATTACAGTCAACATTTAAACCTAAAACTGTTAGTAACAACCAAATTTTTGCTAGTTTATCTGCATAGCCTTGCTTCTACTAGCATAACTCAGAGATAGCGCAGGTTTGGTTCCACACCAAGGCCATTAAGTAAGTATGCATTAAAGTGAGTAGTAATCTTTTTGCTGGAGAACCTTGCCTTCTACTTGTAAAAAACGTAACACCTGTGAAGTGCAGTAAACTAAGGTATGCCTGTTTTTACTAATTTTAAGTACTTCAATCAGGAAAACAGGTGAAAGTTATGTGCAATGGGAGCCTCAAGTTCACCTGTGTAAGTAGAACTGCTTGAAGAATGGAGCCAAATTACTTAAAACAGACCCTTTTTATTTATACCACAATTTAGTATCTACTGAGAACCTAACTACACTATCAACATTTTAACAAATGTAATGAAGCCAATATAGTCACCAATATAGGCAACCAGCTTTTACTTATTTATGGATAACATTAAGTTCTTACAAATAACTCATCCTTTCCACAATTCCATAACTTTTTCACGACAATGTAAAAAAAAAATCATCAAATTTTTTGGACTATTTACTTACTACTACCACTTTAGAAAAAGAGGAATATCCATTGCCTCCCAGTGGAATACAAATGGTGGCACTTTCCATAAACTAGACGACAAACTTTAGTCTAACTTTATACTATAGTATAAAGGTTCTTCACATTTCTTGGAATAACCTTCTGACTCCCCTTTCCCTCCTTTAATATGTTCTACTTCCTATTTCCAAACTAGGAGTATAATGGAACATTATCTTAAAAAGGTCTTAATGTCCCATTGCGATATTAAAAACAAAACACAAGTTTGAGACATAGCCTCTTACACATTGTTTCACTGTACATTTAAAGTGTTAATGAGGTTTTCTGTTATATAACAAGTTAAATCAAGCAAGAAAGCACTTTTCAGAAACCAAAGAATAGTGAAATCAAGTCTTTTTAGGATGCCAAACTTTTGACAAGTAGTTTTCTAAATTTCTTAAAAAAAAAAAAAAAGGCAAGTCCTGTTTCATATTCTCCTAGACTCACAGGATACTAGGAATATCCTACAAAACCTGACCACCGTAAGCAATTTCCTCAAACTCTGCAGATAGTACTTTCAAACCTAGAAATCTATCAGAGCCATAAAGAAAGAAAATACAGAAAGAAAGACAGTCACTGGGGCAGGTCCTGAAAAACTATTCTGAAACTTTACTTTTTTTAATCCCCGAAGACACTACTCTCCAAGAGGCTCCAAAGAAAATTCGACATAAAGCCCTTCGCAGCGCAGAGGCAGCAGCACCGGGCAGGGGCCCTCCTTTTTGAGGGGAATCAGCGCAGGGTCCAAGGGAAACACAGAGGGCGCAAACCCCGTCTTTAGGAGACACTGCCACATCAGGGGTACATTATTTAACTTTTCTTCTCCCCCACCCCTCCCCCGCCCTAAGCAATGATAAAGGAAACGGTCTCCAGACATGAGTGGTTAGCTCAGCACCCTAAAAATCAGGAGATAATTTCAGCCTGAAGGCACTCTCGTTAAGTGTATTAAATCACATCTGCGTTTCACAGCCACTTCCCTGGGCTCCTTCACCGGCTCCCAAGGCCGCATCAGAGGCAAAAATCACCACAACAGCGAAGGAAAGGCCACGATGAATGAGCTACTCCGCAGAAAGGAAAAGCCGGGGGGACCTTGATTTTGGAAAAGGAGGAGACTGGAGAAGAAACGAAGTGGGTGCCCTCCCATTTCCTAACAAAACGAAACAAAGCTAAACAAAGAAAGACAGAGTAGATGCGGGACGGGTGGGGGGGAAGGAGGGCCGCGGAGCCCAGGAAACGAGAGTTGCCAGCATCTGTCAGGAGCAGCACTCCGGCGGGGCAGGAGGCGGCCAGGGATCCCGAGGGCGGAGCCCCGAGGGGATAAGGATGCGTGGGATTCAGGATGTGCAGAGGGGAGTGCGGGGCCCAGCAGGAGAGACAACCAGAAAACAAAGCAAAAACAGAAGGCGGGATAGGGCTGGCCGAAGGGGCGCCCGGGGCGGATGTCCGTGGGATTCCGGGGCGTCGGGGGTCCGCAGCTTGGGGGGAGGGTAAT
>NW_006295559.1:6337377-6342805 GCF_000327345.1 Myotis davidii | reverse complement strand
GCTGCCTCCCCGCCCCCTCCGCCTCCTCCCTCTGCCTCTCAGAGGCTCAGTCTGGAGGCCGCCATCTTCGCCCAAGCTGGGAGCGACCGCGCTCTAATGCGCACAGGCACACATGCGCAGTAGGGCGAGCCCCCGATGTGGTGTCCGGAGTCCACGCAGCGCGAGAAGGGCCCCGCCCCTCGGCGTGTGCTGGGAAGGACACGCCCCTGGGCACGCACGCGCGGAAGGAGGGCCACGCCCCTCCGCATGTGGCTCTGATTCCCGAGGCCTGTGGCTGCACCAGCCCAGGGTGCTGCACTCTTTAGTGCACACATGCGCAGTAGGGCGAGCCCCCGATGTGGTGTCCGGAGTCCACGCAGCGCGAGAAGGGCCCCGCCCCTCGGCGTGTGCTGGGAAGGACACGCCCCTGGGCACGCACGCGCGGAAGGAGGGCCACGCCCCTCCGCATGTGGCTCTGATTCCCGAGGCCTGTGGCTGCACCAGCCCAGGGTGCTGCACTCTTTAGTTCACTGAAGCCCTGGTTGCAAGCATTTCTCCAGCCGAGACCTTGACTTCAAATGCCTCGGAGTTTCCCGGAGGCAGTCCGAAGCCTCAGCCGACTACCAACCTGTCTGGCCGGATTGCGAGCCGTCAGGTTCACTTGCTGTTGAGACTCCCGGGACAGCTGTAGAGCAGAATTTAAATGTCGGTTGACCTGGACAGTCGCCAAAACCAAAGCTTGGGAGATGCCTCCGGCCTTTTACTGGTGGCAGGGCCAGAAAGATACACCGATAGCTCCGTTTATTGCGTGCTGGTCACGTGTCGAGAGCTTACTTAATCTTCAACTCTGTCATAGCGGAGTTATCCTCGTTTTTGCAGGTAAAATGGTGTCCCTCCCCACAGTAGTGGGACTTGGTGTTTGAAACCAAGCAATCTGACTCCAGAGTCTGTGCCCTTGATACCATCTCCCTGAACATATGGGAGCGAGGGGGCGGGGGGAGAGTCAGGTTAGAGAAATAAGAGGATATCGTGTGTTAACTTGTCGGTAAAGGTTTAATTAAAGAAGTTCAGCTTCCACTATCAGGTGAACTCTAAAGAGGATAGTTCAAAAATAGGTGATTCTGCTCCAGACTTCAAACTATGATCGTCTCGAACGGCTTGTACGGATACATTAGTGTAGGGGGGTTAAAGGTCTCTGATAGTAGTTTAATACTCTGCAGAGCAATCCCGAAGTTGTCATTCCTTTGGAATCCCTTTCAGTGGTTGGCTCGTATTTCAGAGATGGCGACTGCAGGATGAAAAGTGTAGACAGTAGTTCTTACAGACTTTGCTTCTTGACTTTATTGGCCTTGCCCTGCCTTGGGGTAGTAAAAAACTGCATTTACATTAGACTTTCCTGTACTGCGGCCCTAAGATAAGGTGCATCTAAGGAGTGGTACCAGGAATAGCTGGGTGTGGGAAGACAAAACCAGAAATAGAGTAGGAAGGAAGAAGAAAAAAGAAACAGGAGGGCTGAATTAAGAGGTCTTCTCGGCTTATCCCATGAAAACAGACACCTGTGTTTATCTTACAGGTTGCAAAGCGTTCCAGTAATTCCAGAAGTAGGTGTGAGGTGTGTTATTTCTATGTTATAGATTAAGCAGACCCAGAGAGCCCAAGAGACTTGCCCAAATCGACCCAACTCCTAGAAGTTGAGAAGAGATTTAATCACAGGACTTGTAACATCAAGGCCGGTGAACTATTAAACCTCCACTCTGCCTCTCTGTTCAATATCGGGCACAAGTAAAATTGACTATGGGAGTTGGGAGAAGTCTTAGGCAACATGAATTGCCCCTTCCTGCCCATCTCCTGTAGTAGAAAATTCCCTGCCTCCCCAGACATTTTCCCCCCCATTTTGCAGTTTTAGAAACCACTCTGTATTCAGTTGGCCCTCTCTTTCATGAATAGTGTTTTTGTTTGTTTTTTCTTCCTCTATGTGACATCCCTTTAAGTATTTGCCAGTACAGCTAATTATCCCGTCCCTTTTCCTCTCCTCTGCTTATCCCTCTCACCACCCCAGCCACAGCTGCTCATCTCCAAAAGCCCAAAAGCCATATTCCTAGTGCTTTCAACTGTAGCTTACAGGATGTGGTTTCAAGCTTTTTCACAAATCCCCTGCTTGCCATTAATTAGATTTGCACAAGTTTGTAGTGTTGTTCCTAAAACAGTAAAATTAAACAGACAGGAAGGATAGGAGGACTTGTCTCTTCTTTCCCTCTTCTGATAAATCAGTCCCATGGCCCTCACACCCCCCTCCCTTTTTTTTTTTTAAGAGTAATAAATATAAGACAGGATCCTCAAACTTCTCTTTCAGGATTTATCTTTCTATTCAAAATCCAAGTTTGCCTTAGCTTTTCTGACACTTTCATAGCACGCACTATCAAATTTACAATCAAGAACAACACAGAAGATGTCCTTCCAAATTATGTGATATCCTATATAATAAAAGCCTAATATGCAAATTGTCCCCTCAGGTGGTTGTTTGACCAGGAGTTCAACCACTTGCTATGACATGTGCTGACCACCAGGGGGTGGCACGGAACATGGCAGGCATTGACGACGTGGCGTTGGCAGCAGGCAGCAGTGGAGGCACTGCTGACCCCAATGGGCTCTGAGAGCAGGACTGAGCGGAATGGTGGAGCAGGTGAGGGGGCAGCACCAGGCCAAGGCGGATGCAAAGGGGGGCCAGCGGAGGCTTGATCACCCAGCCGATAGCTCCAAAGATGGTGACCAGCAGTGGCTGGCTCCCAGGCACGGAAGGAGCCAGGCAGGGGGCCCAGCCCTGACCGATCGCCCCATAGGCAGGATGGTGGAGCAGGTGAGGGGGCGGTGCCAGGCCAAGGCAGGGTGCCAGGCAGGGCTGCAGGTCTTTGAGGCTGGGGGCATGACCTGGGGCTATGAGCCTAGGGGCACAAGCTGTGGCTCAATCCCCACAGGCCACCCCCAGGGACCCCACCCATGCATGAATTCGTGCACTGGGCCTCTAGTATGTTTATAATATTTCACAGCCTCTTAAGTATCAGTAGCTTTTATCAGTGGCATAAGTTAGTATACAGGCAGGAGAGGCTTAGGATTTTAGAAACCCACAAGACAATCAAACTTATCGAACTCCATATTGCTGTTAAATTGTCTGCCTAATTACATCAATACCCAGATCCTAAATAAATTCCTAAGAACTCTACACAATTCAGCAAGATTTGAACTGTTTCCAGTGCAGTAGCCACTAACCCATATGGCTATGGAGTACTTGAAATAAAGTTAAAGTAACATTAGATTGAATATGGAAAAATATAAAACATTGCATTAACAATTTTTATATTGCCCTAACCGGTTTGGCTCAATGGATACAGTGTCAGCCTGTGGACTGAAAGGTCCCAGGTTTGATTTCAGTCAAGGACAATTACCTTGATTTCGGGCCATGCAGGTGGCAGCCAGTCAATGATTCTCTTTCATCACTGATAGTTCTCTCTCGCTCTCCCTTCCTCTCTGAAATCAGTAAAAATATATTTTAAAATGTAGCTACTAGAAAATGCGGAATTTTATATGTGGCTCCCAGGATGTTTCTGGTAGACAGTTTGCTACAGAAAGTCTTATTGCAGATACACAGTGTCAGATAATACTTTCCCATTGAGTTGGCAAGCTTGAAGACCCCACAGAATCTCTCCTGGGCCTCATTTTAATTTCTTACATGGTTGTTTTTTGTTTTTCTCCAAGTTTATCTCAACACATATATTTAGTATTTTTGTGTTCCTCTATACCCAACTCATATATTGTATAGACTTAAAATTATCAGCAACATCTGGCAAAAAATGATATGAGGATTCCTTGACATATATACATATGTATCTACCCATATATAGTTTCCATGTTTAAAAATAAATAAATAATATTCTGGTTTCCTCTATGTACTTAATCCTATCCCAGAAACTAAATTTATTATTAATAAATTTCATTATTATTAGTGAAAATGTCTTTGTTAAAGTATAATGCTGTTCATATATAAAGGATTTTGGACTTATAATACTTTAAGTCAAAACTAACAAAAACATGCTTTCATTTAATTATAGGAGATTATCAAGTTCTGACCATATTTTCAGAACTGGGTCAAGAGAGAAAATGAAATACCTGTTCGGTGGTTTAACAATTTAAAACCATTACTGAAGTATTAACTGATTAAGGAAAAGACCTTTCTGTGTCCTTTTCCTCATTAAAACTAACCCCTGTAATTCTCTTTTAGCAATAGATAAATTGTTAAGGATTTTCCAATTCAAATGTTGTTACTAGTTAATCCAAACACTTCCAGTATTACCAGAGTTGAGAACAATTTAGAATCTTACATATTTTCCCCCCAAAAGGATTTTTAAGTGAATAAGATTTCCAATCTGCTATGAAATTATTACATTCAGACAGTTTTTAATCATCAGCCCTTGAAGGAAATGTAAGGTGGTAAAAGGATCATAGTCAAGTCCCTTAACCCCTTTGCACCATAGTTTCCTCATCTGTAAACTATTTATATTTCCCTTGAGAGACAGTAGTGAGAATTAAATAATATAACCGCTTGGAGCACCTGCCTACTAAGCACTCAATAACTTGCTTTTTTGCTATAGTTAATCTCAGCGTCTCCAGCAGGTTTATATAATCCTTGTGCTTGAGTTTCCTTGGACTAACAACCATGGCAAAGTAAACAGAGTTTTAGACTGTTATTACCAAAAGGCAGGAAGTTCAGTGTTCATTCTTGACAACAATATCTGAATACTCATAAAAATTTGTAATATAGTTCATGCCCAAATGGTGTCATTTTTAAAAATATATTTTTATTGATTTCAGAGAGTAAGGGAGAGGGAGAGAGAGATAGAAACATCAATGATGAGAGAGAATCATTGATTGGCTGCCTCTTGCACATCCCTTAGTGGGGCTGGAGCCAGCAACCCTGCATGTGTCCTGACTTGGAATTGAATTGTGACCTCCTGCTTCATAGGTCGATGCTCAACCACTGAGCCACACCAGCTAGGCAAAAGATGTCACTTTTTTCTATATGTGTTAAACAGATAGTTTAAGATTATCTACATATATTAAAATGAAGTAGTTTTTATTCCTGAATTAAAATCTCTGTCAGCAAACAAATTCGTTTTAAAACATGAATAAGGAAGTCTGATAGGAACCAAGATGGCGGCATAGGTTAACGCTGGAGTTTGCTGCCTCAAACAACCACTTCAAAAATACAACTAAAAGACCGAACGGACATTCCCCAGAACCACAGGAAGGCTGGCTGAGTGGAAGTCCTACAACTAGGAGGAAAGAGAAACGCATACGGACACTCAGAGGAGGCGCAGTGCTGAAGTCAAATTCTGAGGTGCGGAGTGCGCGGAGCGGGCGGCGGCGGAGGGCGCGGTTGGCGTTTTCCATCGGG
>NW_006295559.1:6326768-6337013 GCF_000327345.1 Myotis davidii | reverse complement strand
AGCAAAAAACACCCAACTGTAAAAAGAAAAAGAAAAAAGGATCCAAAAATATGAAGATAGTGTAAGGAGCCTCTGAGACAACTTCAAAAGTACCAACATTTTGGGGGTGCCAGAAGAAGAGAGAGAGCAAGATATTGAAAACATATTTGAAAAAATAGTGACAGAAAACTTTTTTCACCTACCTGGTGAAACAAATAGACTTACAAGTCCAGGAAGTGCAGAGAATCCCAGACAAAAGGAACCCAAAGAGGCCCACACCAAGCCACATCATAATTAAAATGGCAAGGGTTAAAGAGAAAGAGAGAATCTTAAAAGCAGCAAGAAAAAAGCAGTTAGTTACCTACAAGGGAGCTCCCATGAGACTGTCAGCTGACTTCTCAACAGAAACTTTTCAGGCCAGAGGGAGTGGCAAGAAATATTCAAAGTGATGAATAGCAAGATGTTACAACCAAAATTCCTCTACCCAGAAAAGCGATAATTTAGAATTGATGGTCAGATAAAGAGCTTCACAGATAAGAAAAAGCTAAAGGAGTTTATCAACACCAAACCAGTATTATATGAAATGCTGAAGGGTATTTTTTAAGAAGAGGAAGAAGAAGAAAAAGGTAAAGATACAAATTATGAACAACAAACATGCATCTATCAACAAGTGAATCTAAGAATCAAGTGAATAAATAATCTGGTGATCATAATAGAATCAGGGATATAGAAAGGGAATGGACTGACTATTCTTGGGGGGGAAAGGGGTGTGGGAGACGCGGGAAGAGACTGGACAAAAATTGTGCACCTATGGATGAGGACAGTGGGTGGGGAGTGAGGGTGGAGGGTGGGGCGGGAACTGGGAGGAGAGGAGTTATGGGGGGAAAAAAGAGAAACAAACGTAATAATCTGAACAATAAAGATTTAATTAAAAAAATAAAAAAGAACAAAAAAAGAACAGAAGTCTAAGAAATGCCAACTCTAATAAAATTTGGGTCTGAAAATTGCCTATTTTCTACTAACTTAAACAAAAACAAACAAACACGAATAAGCCCAGCCTAGCCGGTTTGGCTTAATGGATAGAGCATCGGCCTGCAGACTGAAGGGTCCCGGGATCAATTCCGGTCAAGGGCACATGCCCAGGTTTGCGGGCTCAGTCCCCAGTAGGGAGCGTACAGGAGGCAGCTGATCAATGATTCATCATTTACGTTTCTTCTCTCCCTCTCCATCTCCCTTCCTCTCTGAAATCAATAAAGCTATATTTAAAAAATAAAAACATGAATAAGCCCAGGTTTTGCAAAATGTCCCTGATGAATAATATAATAAGAAATTGATATTGACTGTGGCTCCATGGTGCCTTAGTTCTGAAACAAGCAACATGCAGTAAATCATTATTTAGCACCTTCCAAAAAAAAGTATTAAGTTTTTTTAAACTATCTCAAATGGCCAAGGAAAAGAAATTCTAGTTAATCCAAAATTCTGGTTAATTTCAGACCAGTTTTCAAAGAAATATCATGTCCTATATCATCCTGTCTTATATCTATCATTTATTGAGAAATTATTTTATGTGCTATTACTTTGTGTATGCACTTTAATGTATTGTCTCATTTAATTTTCATCATAACCCTTAAAAGAACACACTGTTATTATCCCATTTTAGAGGGGAGGAACTCAAGGCTTTTGAGAAAGTATTCATCTTGTCCAGTGTCTTATCACTAGAAAGCCACAGAACCATTCAAACCAGGTCTCTTGGATTTCAAAGTCCCTGGTCTAAACCACTTATATTTCACTTAACCCACAAGCTCTAATAGCCATGATTTCATCTCTCCTTGATCATTCAGGAGTCACTTCTGGTTATACTTCTACTAAAAATTTATATTGAGATTTTTAAATGAAAGAAAAACAAATAATTTAACTCACTTTGTTTTCAGTGCATTTTCATGAAATAACATGGAAGGCCCACAACCTGCGTTTTTTTCTTATCAACATCAACTTTATAATACTGATTATCTTTTTATTAAAATTTGACCTATAGATAAAGTAACTCCTCCAAAAATACCATGTGTCTGTAATTTTAAATATCAGAAAGATGACTTAGCCTCATCTGCAGTCTCCCTCATTTCCAGCCCATTTGTGGCCTACATCATGAGTAACAGAAATGGAAAGTAAATAGCCTGTTTCTATGAAATCAAATAAATCACAAGGGGGAAGTGAAACTGCAAAATAATACGAAATCAACTGAAATTAAACTGCGTAGGGTGGAGAGTAGAGAGGTCATGTATCGATTGGTTGCCTCCCTTACTCGACCCGACCAGGGATCAAACCTGATCAAACCTAAACCTAGGCTGTGCCCTGACGGGAATGGAACCCTCAGCCTTGTGGTACACGGGACAGCACGCTCCAACCAACTGAGCCACACTGGCCAGGGCAAACTTTTCTTTTCGTAAAAGTAAAGCGTCTGTCTCTTAGTGTTTAATTTATTACATTACCAGTTGACTTCTTCCCAGAGTCCAAGTCTATATGGTATCAGAAGATTAAGAAATCAGGTCCTGGAAGCTGGTGACTCTTTCCTTGGTTTCACTCCTTAACTTCATCTGTTCCTTCTTTTGGTAAAAGATATCTTGGAAAATGGGGGAAAGCCAGCTCAACACTGGGAAAAATCTCCCAATATTTTAAGTGAGAGCAGACATATTACACATGGGCAGTTAACAGTGGAGATGACCCAAATAAAATAACTGGCTTTATCTCAGACATGTTTAATTGATCTCTTTCTCTCTCTCTCTCTCCAGCTTTTTGTTTCATTTTTTATCACTTCCTCAACTTTACTCAAGGAGTCTTTTATATAAAAGATGACCAAAAGGCATTCACTCATAAACAGGGTTAAAGAGGCCTCATACATACTCCATTCATTACTCACCCAACATTTATCACAAAAGCACCCTAATTAATGTTTTTTGTCAGAGTCTATGTTGCCTTGAGTGGCATTTTGATTATCCAATGTCAGACTGTTAGAGTGGTTTTTGTTGAAAAAGGCAACCGGCCATTCCTTGTTGCTGTCCCTTTGTGACTGTGATCTCGAATATCTCTCCCACTGCAGGTTTCCTGGAAGATGGCAGATCCAGTGCCACAAACTAGACAGGATGGGTGGTGACTTGAATGTCCCAAAGGAAGTTTGATTCCCTCCAGCTCAGAATGCCTTAACGGTTACGATGAATCACCACTGTTAACTCATAGTCCTGGGGGCTTACTCAAGCTTCTAGCAGCTTGGATTGTGAGAGCTGAACTTCAGTTCAGCCATTTAAGGGGCCAGAGTGAACCATGTACCACCCCCAGACCCCAACAAGCCTCTGGTTTGGGGGCTGCTTATCTAATTTGAAACCCTGACTATACTTGTTAGGCAGAGTCACCACAATCTCAAGAACCAACAAGTCAAAATTTCCAAAGAGGTTATGAAGATAGTAAAAGGATGTATTGAGAATGGCCAAATGCCTTCTGCTGAATGGGAGGGATGAGGATTTTATCAAGCATCAATTTATATGATAACAAATGAAATAACTGCAAAACATGAAGTAGGAAGCTAATAAATCATGCCAGCCGTGCCTCCCTGAGGAACTGATTTGACACCAGCCCAAATAGTCTTCAAAGTGCCAAGTCGGTTTCTCTACCTTTCTGATTTCTGCTACTCCCCTTTCCTCGTTGTGACTCTGTGCAAGACTCCAACAGAAGCTGTCTCGGATCATTAAAGCCAGCTGTTGCAGAAGCTGGACTGCTGATTCAGCACTTGGCAGAAGAATAGAAGGCTGTTCGGTGGAAGCCTTGATTTCATTTTTGTTAGGCCAGCAAACAATAGCCGCACACTGGCTTTGCTGATAAAAAGAACAAAGAAAACAAACCAATACCTTTTGCTGACATTTCTATTTCTGTTGCCAAAACCACCCCCCCCAAAAAAACGGAAGGTGTTTACTCCCTTTTCAGGCATCGTGAAGTTTTAAGTTAGCCAGTCCAAAAACATGGCCCATCTCTCTGAGTAAAGGCTTAACAGCAGAATTCATAAAAATCAATAGATACAATAAATGTCTTTATCCCAGCTCTTCACTTCTGACTCTGTTCTGCTCACTACAACTCTCTTCATGAGCCGCACTATTGAGAGAGGAAAGATGTTTATGCCTTGGGACCTTCCTGCTGCCGTAAGCAGTGCTCTGGCTTACAGTTCAGAGCTGACTGTGCTGAGAAAGGCCTCCACTGAGCAAGTCCCAGTGCCCTCTCACAACATCATCTACCATTTTTTTTTGCTTATGGCTTGCTAAAATAACCATGCTGCATATTTCACAAGCCCAGGTTTTACAGGAGAGGGAGTCTGAGTCCAAAAACAAAGGGCAAAACCTCCAATAATCTAGGTAAGATGTTTGCTGAGAATAAGGAGGTTGTTAATTTCTTCTCTTTAGGTAAAATGTTTGATAATCTCCCATAAAAGACATATCAGCATTATGATATTTTATAATTTTCAAAATTATGCCTGTTCTGAGCCAGCCCTGTCCTTATTAAAAGTAGAAGGCTATCAGCCTTAGCCAGTTTGGCTCAGTGGTTGGAGCATTGGCCTGAGAACTGAAGGTTCCAGGGTTCGATTCTAGTCAAGGCACTTACCTCAATTGCAGGCTTGATCCCCAGCACCAGCCTGGGCGCACGTGGGAGGCAATATATGGATGTGTCTCTTTCACATCAATGTTTTTTCTCTCCCCCTCCCTTCCACTCTAAAAATTAATGGAAAAAGATATCCTTGAGTGAGGATTAATAATAATAAAAAAAGAAAGTAGAGGGACTATGAAACAGTTTGGCTTGGAGAGAGAGAGCTAAGGCTAAGAGCTAGAGATAGAGATAGAGATAGAGATAGGGATAGAGATAGAATAGAGAGAGGGAGATTGATAGTTGTCAGTGGGAGCTATAATTGTTTGCATCTTTTCCTGTTTCTTTAGTCACTCCTTATTGTTTCTTTTGTGCCCAGGACCTCTCAGGAATTTCTTCTGCAATTTTCCCTCAATTGGAGGTTTCTCTAGACTTAATTTAGAAAGGGAACTAGCTTTCCTAAAAATGCATGAGATCCAAATAGAAAATGGATTTTTCTTGTTTTACAAATACCAGACACGTAAATGGTAATATCACCTGTATTGAGATTGTAAGACCTTGTCTGCCTTATGTATTTTAGAATCATAGAATGCATTTCATTTTCCCTTGAGATGTTAACACATTTCACAAATGTTCACTTCCCAATTCTCAGTAAACCTGTCTGAGGTAGGGTGAGGCAGGCATATCAAATGCTGTATTCAGTGTGACCAAGAAATTTATCCTGGCAGGGGTCCTGCTGATTTAAGACAAGAACTTTGATGATAAAAATGGTACTGGCTGACTGTTGTCCTTGATGACTGAAGAACACAGACACCATCCCCACTCCACTTAAGAGAGGGAGAGAGTTAGGCAAGTGACTTACTCAGCTACCTCATCTTAAAATGAACAAAAGTAAATATGTATTTTATAGAGTTATTGGGAGGATTTCTGTGTACTTCGAAAGTGCGTGAAAAAGTACCTGGGACATAGCAATAGCTCAGCAAATGCTGCTGCAAATATTAGTACTAATATTGGAGTTATAATTTGTTTCATTGAAGTACCAGTAAGGCTAAATTCAGACCCCTAAAAAATAACACTTAAAACTGATAGCACTTAAAATTTTCTTTGTGTTTTTTTAATCCCAGCTACTCTTTGATATTACAAGAATGAGAATTAGAAAGCATCAACTGTTTCATTATTCAGAATACCTTATATGCATACATAATATATATGAATAATGGATATATTTGTGTATATATGTACATACACACATATACACACATGCATATATCCATATACACCTATATACGTATATATACATGTTTGTATATGTAGTTGATTTTTACATAGGTGGGAGTAAACTATAATTTCCTAGTTCAATATCTTACATTTCTTATTAACAATATATCTTTGAAATTGGTCTGTATAATTTGCCTCATTCTTGTGAAGGCTGAAAATTATTTCATGGTATAGATGAAATGTACTTAGACTTTTCTCCTATTAGAAGACATTTATGTTGACATTTAGGTTCTTTCCAATCTTTTACTTTTACAGACAAGGCTGGAATGAACATCCTTGGCTACAGATCATTTCAAATAATGTGCAAGAATATCTCTTGACTTTTTAAAATTAAATTTGCTATAGTTGTTTATTTCTTATTCTACAGTAAATTGTAGCCTTCCTTATTTTTTAGAGTATTTCTACAGTTGTATTTTGTAATATGTATATGCAAGATGTCTAATATGTGTAATTTATTATTCTATAAGTCACATGTAACAAAAATAAAGCACATAAACACATGAGTAATGTCTGGAAAGGTTTCCTGTGAATAGCTACCCCCCAATTCTGGTGTTGATTCCTTTAGTTTCAATCTTGTGACCTAAATTTCTTATACTTTTAATGGCAATAGCCTCTAGTAATATTTTATTCCAGATCTTCAGGCTACTTGGAGTTGGACTCGGCTATCTCACTTGATCATTTCGTATTCCTTTTATTTTATGGTTTTTATCTCCAGAAATAAAGATGGTGGGGTTTTTTTTTCCTTTTAACTCTCTCCAAAAGCAAGAAAGTACTTCAAAACATTTTAAAGATCAAAGAATTTCCAACAGCATAAAAGAATCCTGAGAAATTTAATATAAATAATCACTGTTGGAAACAAATTTAAAGTCACATAGGAAAAAAGATTATATTTAGTTGCATTGAAAAAGAGCATGATATGGGTTGAGAAGTATCAAGTTCAATGGAGGACAGAGGGTTCATGATGGGCATTGCTTAGGTTCAGTTGTATACCTTTCCGGCAAACAATCCCACATAATATCAGCAGCTGATCCTTATTGAGTACTTACTGTTTTCTAAGCACTGCTCTGATAACACCGTTCTTACTCCAGCCTCGGGCAACTTCTGATTTGCTTTCTGTCTCTATGGATTTGTTCTTTCAAGCATTCCATATAAATGGAGTCATTTAATATTCAGTCTTTTGGGTCTGGCAAGTGATCAAACCTCTCTATGCTTCCACTTCCTCATCTGAAAAGCATGGCTAGTAATAATATCTTTCATGTTTGATTGAAATTATACGCCAGTTTATATTCATGAAGTACTTAGAACAGTGTATGGCATGTAATAAGTACTCTGGAAATGTTTTCTATTCTTCTTCCAGGATTGTAGCAATATATTACTTAATGTTGCTGGAATCTACAAATCCCAATAGGGAAGTAAGCATGTATCACATCAAATAAATATCATATTCATTTATGCATTCATCAAATATTATTGAAAATCTAAGTTTAAGGCATGATTTTATGTTCTGCACATTTTGAGGAACTAACTCATAATCTTGAAAGACACGTTTAAAAGTGCATGATATTAGTCAGAAAACCAGATGACCGTGCCTGGATCAGCATGGGGTGGGTAGAAAAGATAAAAAAAACCCAATGCTACATTAAAGAAAAGATTAGGTTTAACCAAAAATAGAATAGAAAATACATGTAATACCCTCTCCTCCCCTGCCCCCCCCACCACCACCAGAAGTTAGAATGTCTAACCTTGTCTTAACTTGTTTCCCAATTAGAATATTACTCTCCAGGCGACGATAGTGGGTTAGTGTATATTCTACTTTGGTTTTGTTAATTGTGCTTATTTAAAAGAAGGGTATACAACCCAATAAAAGATATTAAATCCTTTATTCAACTGTTTTTGCTCATCCCATTTTATTTCCACCAACTACTTTGCTTGGAAATCTTGGTGAATGGGTGGAAACTTTGCCTTTATGGATCAAAAGCTACCTCAAGATTTGGATTGTAGGGTGTGTTTTTCCCCATTTCTATCTATCCTTCTGATCCAGGTACCATTATCTATTCTCCTGATTAATATAATTAATTCTTAAATATGGCTCTTAGGACGATGAGTTAGTACCTTGAAGTGTTCAGCATAATGTCTTAAGCCTATTATATTTTCAACAAATTTGATGAATGTACAGATGAATGATGTGATACTTGCTTGATATGGGATATATACTCTCCTATATACTTTTCTCTCATTTTACTTTTAATCGATGTACATCATATTTGAACTGAGTTTCTTGAAGATGGCATAAAGTTGGGTTATATTTTCTTATCCATTCTGATAATTCTTGTTTTTAAATGAGTATGTTCAGATCATATACATTAAGGCTAGTATTTATATATTTGAGTTTGGTGGTATTCAAAATTCTGATGTTCTTTCCCAATCTACCTATTGTTATTTACTTTTCAGATTAAAAAGTGTTCTGTTTCTCCATGCATTCTGTCCAGGAGTCATGATTATATTCATTAGGAGAGAAGGTGTGGAGTGTGCATACTCCATCTTTCCTATAACTGAAATTCTGGGAATAATTACTTCCAGAGTTCCTCTGAATCTGGGGATCAGATTCCAAGTTTCTGAGGGTCATATTAATATTCCTATTAGATCTCAGAATATCAAATTTGCCATTAATCCAACATATTTGTATAAATGCTAGAGGCCTGGTGCACGAATTCAGGCATGGGTGGGGACTGACTGGCCCGCCCACAGGCTCAGATGGAGCGGCTGTGGAGAGGGGCAGGGTGGGGGGACAGTTGGCTGGTCAGCCCCACCCCTAATTGGGAGGACAATTTGCATATTAGCCTTTTATTATATAGGACTTTCCTTCAGCAATTACAACAACAAAAAAAATACCCTTGAGGACTCCCAGGATGGGGAGCTCATAAAATTCTTCCCAGCTCAGTGCTGCCGATTCAGAAGGTCCTTGTAGTTCAGGGATGCTTGAGGTGAGCATTCATGATGCGACTTTTCTAAGACCAAACCAAACAGAATCTCTAGGCGGGCAGGTGACAGATGTCACAAAATAATTGTATCTATTAGATTTTTTAAACTAATATTATGTATCAGGCCCTGTTCTAAGTATTGAGAATGTAGCAGTGAACAAGGAAATGGCCCTTACCTCTGGCAGGAGCGAGGGGAGGTGTGGGGGAGAAGGACAATAGACACCTTGAAAAATAGATGAGTCAAATAGTTTCAGTTAAAGATGAGTGCTGTGAAGAAATAAAAACAGGGTAGGGTGTAGGGAGGGCAGAAAGGCTCTCTTGGAAGTGACGTTTAAGTTGAGATCTGAATGTTGGAACCTGGGGAAGATGGGGGGGGGGGGCAACAGTTTCCAGGAAAAGAGAAATGAAATTGCAAAGTCTTGGTCTACCTTTTTTCTAACTTCTCTTCTGCATTTGTGACCACAGAATTTAAATTTGGATGAGGAAAAGTTGTGTTTCCCCCCCAGGCAACAGCTGGAGGCCTTAATTGAACCTCAAACTGTATATAGGTAATAAACAACACCAGTGTTTGACTGATATAATGAAAGCTCAAGTTCTGGCCCAATATCAAGGAAATAGTGATAGTGCATTTTAGCTAGATCTGAGGTTTAGAACGAAGGAGGCAGATCATTGGATTGTGGGTAAAAGAACCCAGATTTGCTATTTCTTTCATTCATAGGAAACACTAAAATATAATTTGTATTTTGAGTCATATTTTTCAACTATGAAAGCAAGCATGCAAAGACCATTTATGGACAGTAGGTGTCAGATTATACCTGCAAACTAGTGGTTGAGTCTTTCCTCAACCTCACAAGTGTTTGGAAAAGAAGAAGGAAAAGGAGAGGCAGGCCTGGGGTGGCTGCTGTACCCTGGAGAAACAGAGCAGATGTTGAGGGAATGCAGGAATTACATCACAGACATGAAGGGAAATTTTTTAAAAGTTAAGGTCACTCCACTCAGAAGATACATGTACAGAAACACTCACTCCGGCCAAGAGTAAAGTCCCTTCAGGTTTTGATGTGTTCCTAGCTGACATACCACTTCCTGCCCACAAACACCACTGGGCACCTGATGCTATATAACCCACCCTTACACAGAACCTCCAATCAGCCCTTCCCATTCAAGTGAGAGCATCTACTTCCAATAATCGTTATGTGCCTCCTATGAGACCTACTTCCACAGATGACAACTATAAACTCTGGGCAAAATACATCGAATTGAAGATACTTGGAAGTGATCAAAGCAGGCAGATACTAGAGGGGAATCAATAATTGGATAAAAGGGTGATTTTTATTTTTTCTGGCTCTTAGCCTGCAGGCATGTTCAAGTTTGTGCCATGACGCAG
>NW_006295559.1:6308460-6326610 GCF_000327345.1 Myotis davidii | reverse complement strand
GGGGAGGGGGCAGGAATCCATAGTTTTACTAGTTTGAAGTACTAGAGGACAGAGTTTGAAGGCATTTACAGCCTCTAAAAGTAAGGAGAAAATCCCCCCAAATTGAAAGCCAGAGAGGAAAACTATATACAAACTCTGTGGTTGACCCCCACAACTTGAACTAACTAACCATACACAGGGAAGGCTTCAAGCAGCCTAATTTAGGTTAAAAGAACTGAACTGAGATTTGAGCTGCTGCCCTCTGCAGGGGAGACAGTTTACAGTTTGAGTTCAGCCAACCTAAGTGACTGCTTAAACACACACACACACACACACACACACACTTCTAGAGGAACACAATAAAATCCAGTCTTAAAATATCTCATTCGCAATGTCTAAGACAATCCAAAATTATTCTATATACAAAGAAACAGAAAAACATAGCCCATACTTAGGAGAAAAGACAATTAAGACCAGTCCTGAGATGACCAAGATATTATAATTGGCATAAGAGAATTTTAAAGCAGTTATTCAAAAAGGTGAAACAGATATACAGAGCTAAAAGGGAAACAAACACTGGCCATTCCAATTAGCCCACAAGGTTCTTCATTTATGGATTATAATTCATATGAATTTGAGAAAAAATGAGGGCATGAAAGAAACAGTTCAAGGTTAATAAATTCAAACAACTGAGCCCAGAGAAAATTTAGGGAGCACAGGAGAACTTTTAAAAAGTCTTAATAGTGTCCTTAAAGATATTCAAGAATAGATTGCATTCATAAGATACGAAGAGGCAGCTATGAAAAAGAAGCAATAGGTAGGAAAGAATTCCTGGGGAAAACATTAATATAGATTTGCTGAAGACCAAGATGGTGTTCTAGAAAAAGGTATTTCTTAGGATGTAGGAAAATATGAAGAAAAAAATAGAGGCATAAAGGATAGAGTCAGGAAATTCAAGTTCCAGAGCACAATTTTCTTGAGTCAAAGACACATGTAAGCCATATAGGATTAGATAAAACAAACAAACAAACAAACAAACAAATACCTATTCCTAAATATATTCTAGTAAAATTCCAGAACTTCAAGATTAAAAAGAATATCTTAAAAGACTCAGCAGTATATACACATGAACATAAGTGTATACACTCATACATAATAAAATAAAACAGACAACAGCAGATTACTTACATTGGAATGAGAATCAGACTGATAACAGATTTGTCATCAGTAGTCCTGTATGCTAGATGTCAACAGAATACTGCATTCAAATTCTAGAGGGAAGTGATTTTCAATCTGAAAAGTGTTATATCTAGCCAATTGACAGGTAAGAGGGCAAAATATAGACATATTTCGTGCTCATGTATCCTTTAAAAATTATATCAATAAAATTAAAAAAAGAATACAAGAAAGAGGGCAATATGGGTTATATGAGCAGTGAAAGATGTAAAATTTCAGAAAATAAAGGTATAAGTGTAGTTCATAAAATTCATGCTACTCACAGGGGAACAGAGCAGATGTTGACAGCACTGCCTCCGATGATTGGAAGTGGGTAGGAAGATCTTTTACTTGGTATTTTATACTCTTCTATATTATCTGCACTTATTTTTGTTTTGAATACAATCACTTGTAATTGTATTAAAATTACTTTAAAAGACACCCTTCCCCCCAAATCTGGCAGTGCTTATTTTCTAAGGATGATGTCATTTTTTTTTCCTTAAAATATTTGATAAGAAAAGGAACTTGTCCATTTAGTTTAGGGTAGTTTTAGAAAAAGTATATTTTCTCTAAAGTATAGTAGGCAAGGCAAGTTTACAAAAAAAAAAAACATTTCAGAAAAATCTTTTATTGATTCAGCAAACATGCAAAAATAGTAAGAGATAGACATAAAAATTTGACTTTTATTTTTTCACAATAACCTGAAAGTGGATTTTACAAATTATAACAAATACATCCTCTCTGCTTCAAAGGATTGCCATCTAATGGTCTAAAGTGGTACTACCCAATATGGCAGCCACTGACCGTATGTGGCTGTTGAGACTTGATATGTGTCTAAATTGAGATGTGCGTGAGGGTGTAACACTCATCAGATTTCAAATACTTAGTATGAAAAAAACTGTAAAATGTCTCATTAATAAACTTTTAAAATAATGATTATACGTTGAAGTGATAGTTTAGATGCACTGGTTAAATAAATTTTATTATTAGAATTAATTTCATTATTTTTACCTTTTGGAAATTTGAAATCCCATATGTATTTGTGGCTTGCATTATAGTTGTATTACTCCTTTATTGTATATATGTAGCCCTTATTGTTCAAATAGAGTTTCTATAAAGAAAGTTTTAAAAGAGAAAACTAACACTTGGGCTTTCACTTACCAAGAAATTCCCCCCTGGCTATGAAGAGAGAATCAATGCCAACAATATTAGAACAAGGCAGAAAACAGAATGTTGAGAGAATAGGGAACATGATCGGGAGAAAAAAATATGCCAGTTTTAATATTAAAAAGTTTTCTTGATTGAGTGACTTCCAGTAAAATGTTTGTCTCTAATGCTTGTACTCTTCCAATTATTCTTTTTGTAATCATGTTCTCTTAATACTTTCTTTATGCATACCATTCTAGCTAGGAATATTCTACCTCAACTCTTCCTTAGAACTTTCCTTCATATACATTGCTGATAATTTTTATGGCAGGGAATGTCCCTACATTGATATAGTAATTATTGTAATGTTCTAATTCTGCTCAAAGGCCTCTCCAGTGGTTCAAATGTGGGGAATACATTTCAGAGCAGAGCTTATCTCAACCCTAGCAATTGTTTTTCATACAATATTTATCATCGTGTCAACTGGACGCATCTTTCCTGAACCATCTGAAAAAGTCCCTTTTATCAGTAGAGATAATCTCCTGTGGAAATTGGATGATTAACTTATTTCCTGAGGAATGTTACAGTACATTTGTGCTCTCTGCTTTATCACTATAGATCATTTGTCACTTTGAATTTTCATTTGTCACATGGGAGTTCTGCCCATGAAGTATGAAAAAACAATGACAGCATTGATCAATAGCATAGTTCTGTGGAAGGTAAAAGTAACAGCTAAGTTGGGAGTGAGAACTTTCTTTACAGTAGTCAAGACATGATAGAGGAAGAGAACAGGGGGGTGTTAAAAATCTCTCAGAACAATAGTAACTAGAGGTCCTTTTAGCCACTTATGGTAAGAAAAGATATGAAGAAAAGGTGTGAAAGCTTTTACTTTCACATTCTGTCAACCGTGTATAAGATAGTTGTTGGGGCCAAACACCTTAATAAACAATTAGGGATGGACAATTTAGCATCTAGGCCACAGATTAGCAAACAGTGGGTCTTCCATAGATGTTGGTTGAATGAGTGAGAAAATCCATGACTTGAGGTTCTGTTCATACTTCTATTTTAAAGTCTCGTCACTTATTACCATAGGATATTATGACTTCCCTACTGATATGGCCTGGCTACTTTGTGGAGACAGAAATGTGCTCTTTCTTCTTGCTGCTATAGATGTGTTGCCTTTCCCCAAGCTGAGAACGTAGTCAAATCTTGTATTTCTTGCCTATGTGCCTCCTGTGTTCCCACAGAAATCAGCAAGTGCCTGGCAAGAGAAGACAACTTCTCAGGCTTTTGTTTGCAATAGCCAGAGCTCAGTGAGAATGAAGCAGAAATTGAGGAGGAGAGGTAAGTGCTCGGAGTTTAACAGGTGGAAGCTGTGGAATCCAAGGGGAGAGGAAGCTTTCTGAGGCTAAACCTAAAAGATGGGGTATGGTTCTGAGTGCAGCGGGTTCTATGCTGGTGGGAGATCCCAGCACTGCCTGCAGGTAACACCCCAGTAGGGGACTGGACAATGCCAGGCTGATGAGCTCCAAGTGTGTTCATAGCCTTGGGAGTCATGGCACCGGTGCCCTACCTTCAGAGCACCACGTGGGAGTGGAAGTGAGCTGATTGGAGACCAGTGTGGACAGCAATCTACTGGACCCTCACCTGACTCTTTCCACTAGGTGCACTCTGGGACTTTTAGTTGAACCCAAGGAGGTGAAGAATGCTACCAATGAAGGAAATCAAATTTCCCACCAACTGGTTGGGTGAAGCTCAATGCAGAATATAATTGTTAAGAATAAATTTCAGGCTTACCACAACGGTACCATTCGTGGAAGTGTTTACTTGGACAATGACCAATCCAGAGTACAAACTGAAAAAAACACATTGTTCATAGACCATGAGAACTAGATGTGACTTCTGTGAAGAGTCAGGACTCTTCATTTCTAGATTATGAAGCCAAGGTTTTAGATTTTAAAACATTTGTTCCAACCTGGCCTAAAGCTGGCACAGAGCTGAGGCAGTCGGTCATCATCCTTCAGTCTTCTTTTCTATCTACCTCACCACTTGAGAAATTCAGCTCTATTTGCAGCAATTAAAATACATTATCATTTCACCATGGCTATGAATAGCCCTTGTCAAAGTGAAATCTCTGAATTTTAAAATGAAATAAAGAAATCAGATCTTTAAAAATATTGAGCTCTGATAGTTGAGGTAAAAAAAAAAAAAGAACCAGGGGTACGTAGATTTTCTAGTTATTCCCCATTATAAAAATTATGGGGAAAATGAACTGAGCTACAACTAAAGTAGTTGATATTACAATTTCTGATAATCAAATATAGGCATTTTCAATATAGATATGTGTATGTCTGTGTTGGCTATCAAACACTGGATAGGAGTTTCTTTTCCAGAGTGTGTGTGTGTACATTTGTATTAAACCTACTTAGTGGCTGAAAATAAAACAAAACACACAACCGAATTTATTAAACCTTCTGATTGGGTCTTATTTTTTTAAGAATCATCCTATATAATTCTACTTCTAATCTAATCCCCCCTTCCATTATCCAGGCCTCTTTAATCTATGTCTTTGCCACACCTTGTAACCTTTTGATCTTTGCAGGCTACAGGTGGATTGGAGTTTGACTTCTTGTTTCTGTCTGGACATCTGTGCCAGAGAATACAACTGTCGTTTGCAGAGAACTTCTTCCTAGCTGAATGAGCAGCCTGCACTGCGATGAGACCGAACCAAGCAACCTGGGCGTTCATTCATCAGTCAGTCCAGCAGCTGTCCCTGGGTCACTCACTGTGAGTTCCTGCTCTAGGCAGACTCAAAAGGAAGAGTGTGGGCAGGGTTGCGCCACATGGTGAAACTGTCCTTTCAATCCAGTGTCGCTGAGAGATGCTGCTTCACAGAAGGTGGGCACGTCCGCCCTTCTTCAGCTGTCTGTTCAGATGTCCCGATAGGAGCCTCTCTGCCAGCAGGGCCCATGGCGGACGACGGTAAATAGAAGCACCACTAGGATACCAGACACCAGGCAAAAGGCGATGGCAAGGACGAGCCTTAGGACTGTGGGAAAATAGGAAGAACATTAATGTAAAATTAATGGATTAGAAAAATATGAAGATTACTAATCAATCAGTGTTGGTGTCTGCCTTTTAAAAAAATCATGTTTTTATTGATTTCAGAGAGAGAGGGAGACGCGGAGAGAGATAGAAATATCGATCAGTTGCCTATTACATACCCCTACTGAGGATGGAACCCCCAAATCCGCCATGTGCCCTGACTGGGAATCAAACTTGCAACCCATGGGTGCACAGGATGACACCCATGAGCCACACCCGCCAGGGCTCTGCCTTAATTGTAAATATCAGTGGCATTTCTGAAGCAGCCTTGAAACCGGCATAGTGTGGTAAAAAGAGCAATAGACTAGGACTCAGGAAATGACCTAAGTCCCAGTTCCAGTATGATTTTTGACCTTTGTGCCTCAACTCCTCCACTGTAAAGGGAGGGCAATTGACTGAAGTATTTCTAAAGTCCTCTTCCAGGACTAGTTTCATGTATTTTTCTACAATTAAAATTATTAATTGTTCATGGTCTCAGGGTCAAAGGAATTTCTGAATACTCAACTTCAATCATTAATTGGATTTAAAAGAAATGGAATATCATCTTTCAACATTTGATTTTTGGTAAATATCTTTTAGAGAGGAAACCTTGAGCTCAGATTGATTATGGCAAGCATTTTTTTTAAAATTTATTTCAGAGAGGAAGGGAGAGGGAGAGAGATAGAAACATCAATGATGAGAGAGAATCATTGATCGGCTGCCTCCTGCATGCCCCACACTGGGGATTGAGCCCACAACCCAGGCATGTGCCCTGACTGGGAATCGAACCGTGACCTCCTGGTTCATAGGTCTATGCTCAACCACTGAGCCATGCCAGCTGGGCAAGCGTTTTTTAGGATAACTGTGTACTACTGTTAATCTGTACCTTTATTTACACATATCCCTTTGACAGCTGACCAGGCATGATACAGATATATGGGGTCATTTTAAATGAGATGGTATTCATTATTTTACCTGGAAAGTTATCCTAACCCCACCCACACATACATCCTAGTCAATTATAGTGTGCATGTCATAAATATCTAAATGTATGTCTGACTTTCATTGTAAAAATATGGATTGCGTGTTGGCAAAGGCAATGGGAGAGCAAACATCTCTGATCCTGGAAGCTCTGTCTACAGAACCCTAGTTAGTGAGTGTTCCACGGAACCCAGTTGAAAATCATTTATTTAGCCTAACTTTATCGTTGTAGAGATGATAAAAATGAGAAGTGGAGAGATTAGATAATTTGGCTAAGTTAAAGCAGATATTTGAATTTGGATTGGAATACATAGGATCTTATAATTTTAAAAGCCATCTATTTACTAATGACTTCCAAATTTAAATCTTCCCCAAACTCAAGACTCATATCCAACAGTGTCCTCGACATATGCCCTGGGACATCTAGTAGGCACTCCAAAACTGCACTTCCAACCTCTGCTCACCCCTACCCCCAACATCCTGCCAAATCTGTTCCTCCCGCACGCAGCCTCTCCACTTCAGTTGATGGAAACCTCCTTCTCCTAGTGTCTCACTCCAAAACTCTTGGAGTCTTCCTTGACTCTTTCTCTCACATCCTATACCCAACCAGTCAGGAAATCCTGTTCTTTCTATAAAAAACTATCTGGAATCCAATGATTTCTCCCCTTCTCTGCCATTACCCTGCTTTGAGCCACCATCATTGGGGGGCGGGGGGGTGGTGGTGGTGGATTACTACAACGCCCTCCTGTCTTGCTCCTTAGCTTCTATCCTTTCTTTCCTACAATCAGTCTGTTTTTAACCCAGCAGCCAAAGGACTTCAAGTCAAATCAGTGTACTCCTCTACTTAAAGTCTACAGTGAATGCTCTTCTCACAGGAATGAAAGCCCAAGCCCTGATTAAAACAGTTGATGAGACTCTTCATCACCTGGCTTTTTAACCTCTTGGATTTCCTCTCCTGTCCCTCTCCTTCCTCTCTTTTGGCCACACAGGCCTTCTTGTCCATCCTCAAACGCGCCAGGCACACTCCCCCTTACAGCCTTTGCTATACTGTTATCATTGTCTGGATGCTCTTTTCACATATCTCTGCATCAGGCCACTGCATCACCTTCTTTCTCAAATCTCCTCTTCGCATGGAGGAGTTTCAGTCAAAGGTGCAATCTATATGTCCTCTCCCCAGATCCATTTCCAGTCTGGTGCTAATGATCTTCACTTTCTTACCATGTTTATTACTTATTGTCTATCCTTCTTCCCTCTCTAATAGAATGTATGCTTCATGAAGGCAGGCAGTTTTGTCTCTTTTGTTCATGAATCTAATGCACTTACAACAGTGCCTGCCCCATAGCAAGTGCTCAATATTTGTGGAATAAATCGATGATCTAGAACTCCTGGGTTCCTGACTATTAGTCCAGTGCTTTTCTCATGATGTCAGGAATTCTCTTAGCAACATGAGAAGGTGAATATTAATAAAATTAGAACCTGGGAGTTGGGTGCCATTAGTATTGAGGATGGAGTTAATGTCAAGTTGGAGGGAACTAAATGGAATTGAGGAAGGAAGGAAAGGACTAAATGGAAATGAGGAAGGCAGAGACTAATGATTCTTAAAAATAATGTCCATGACTGCCTGTATTTGGAAATTATTTTCTTTTTTCAAAGTATATTTTTATTGATTTCAGGGAGGGATAGAAAGGGAGAGAGAGAAACGTCAATGATGAGGATCTTTGATTGGATTCCTTACCCACCCTGGGGATTGAGCCCACAACCCGGGCACATGCCCTGACTGGGAATTGAACTGTGACTTTCTGGTTCATAGGTTGACACTCAACCACTGAGCCAGGGCAGAAATCATTTTCAGTGATTTTTTTGGCTATGTTGTCATTGTGGTTCAATGAAATAGGTGTTTCCTCTTTCCTTCATGCCTCCCTAGGCATGCAGAGAGCACACACCATATGACAGACCAGCTGTGTGTTAGGTTCTGGGGTTCTATGATCCCTCCTCTTGAGGAGATTCAATACCAGTGGAATAATCAGATAGATAATTATCAGTTAGTGTGATACATAGTAAAATAGAGTCGTAAAGTATATGCCTGTCTTGCAATTGACACAAGGTATTCTATTTGGAAGAGAAAGAGTTTGGAAAGTCTTCTGAGAAAATGATAAGATCTGAACGGGCCTGTGTGGTAAATAAGATTTTGCCAGGAGATAGAATGAATAGCTCAAGAGTATGTTTGGGAAAATAATAAGCAGTTGCATGTGACTGGAGTATAGGTTATGGTGAGGTGAGACCAGATATGTAGGTTGGGATCCAGGTTTTGGAAGGTCTGCTTTGCCGTGGGGCAAATGGAAATTATTAACAATTATTACATATGGAAGTGACATGGCCCAATTTGTGTTTTAAAAACCCCAAAACTTCCCGGCTCAGTTAGGGCTTGTTTAATTCTGTTTCCCTCTCCTCTTGCCTGCTTCCCCACCTCTTTGCCCAGATCTATAAGAACACAGGAGACAATTGTCTTGTATTGCTGCTGTTTCCTCAGCAAACTTAATGCCTGCTACATAGGGACATACTGAGTACATAAATATCTATTACTTATTATTCATGTACTTTGACCCACTAATCCATTTTTTGGTATTTGCCCTAAGGAAATGGTGCACAAGACAGTGTGGGATGGAAAGGAACTTTGATATAATAGAAATACAGTGTTGGAAAGTGTTAGGCTTGAATCCGGACCCTTCCACTTGTGGCATGTGATTTTCTGAGGTTCGGTATTTTTCTCTGCACAATGGGGATATGTGAAGATGTCAGGGGAAGGAAAAGAGGCTGCTGAATTAGGCACTGATGGCTTTCAAAAAGGAAGTTTCAAAAAACATGAAGGATTGGGGTGTGTATGGGAGACAGCCAGTTGATGTTTCTCACATGGATGTTTCTCTCTAAAAATCAATAAACATATCCTTGGGTGAGGATTAAAAACAAGAAGGAAGGTTGATCATTTTACAGAATAGTTCAGGAGAGGGAGATGAGGAAATAGAGTTTGAGAGTGCAAATTACTCATTTGAGAAAATTAAGATTGAAGAGAATGAGATAGAACAGGCACTGGAGGGCATTCTCTGATGAGAAGATTTGGTTGTTTTCATCGTAGAAGGGATGGAGCCTTCTATGGAACAAAATGAAGCTAAGAGACTCATTGAGGTCCAAGGAAACTGAAGTGTTGGGGACCATATGAACAGGGAAAAGAATTAGTTTACTCAAGGAGGAACATGTTTTCAGAGGGACAGCAGTAAAGGCAGGTTCAAGCTACTGAGATATTTTCAGATAGTGACAGAAGTTAAAAGGGCTTTCAATGGATTATCTTGGTCTTCTTAGCCATATCATGAGAATTAAAAAAGCCAAGATAGAATTAGAAATTTCAGAAAAACACACACAACACAATGCCTTTCTGTAGAAAACAGAAAAGAGCCCCATAAGGGTGAATACCTTTACCAAGCAGGGTTGAAAGATCCAGCTTCAGTTGGAATAAAAATTTTAACACTCATAGTTTGAAATGGTGACAACAGCCTTAAGCTTCACTCAGCAGATCAGAATGGGGAAACTGTGTGTTGGATCTGATGTAGGGTTGGATATTGGTAGGGTGGGCAGAATATGAGGTGGGGCATTGTTAGGACTGTTCAAATTGCTTAGATTGAGGGCAGAAGTGGAAATGAGGTGTGAGTTGGTATATACCAAAGCAAGTTACCAATGTCTTCTTATGAATGATGAGACATGTCTTGGGAAAACTGATGATAATGGCAACAAGGATGGGAAAAAAATATTACAATCAGATGGCCTAATTTCTGAGGTAGGAAAAGTGCTGGGATGGGGATCATTGAACAGGTCTCTAAACAACAATGGGGGAATAAGAGAATAACAAGGTGACTATGCTGAAATAAGAGGTCAAATAACACAGACATGTTGATCTATGCATATGTATATATAGTCCATGACTGCATCTGTATCGGGCAGTCACATTTGAGGCTCATTCATAGCTTTCCTCTATTTATTAAACAACTGAGTGCAGGCTTCTGACATCTGGGTCTGGCCACGAGGAAGCCAGGCTAGGTATGGACGGCTGAACATTTATTCAATTAGCAAATATTGGTTGAAGGTACCAGATTCTAGGCATTGTAGACTGCCTGGAGAGTCAAGGAGGAAAAAAGTATGGATCCTGCCTTCAAGGCTCATGGTTGACTCTTGGGCATGTGTATATGTGCTATAGAGTCTCAACTTCTCAAGTATTATTAGGGGACACAGGAACTGCCTACCAGTGAACCTCCTTCCTATGAAATAACTGGAGTGGAGATTGAGGTAAGGGTTTGGAGAGTGCTTGTGAAGATCTGATTGTGTTAGTAAAATTTGGGAATTAACAAAGCATTTTCTAAAAAAGAATTTTTTTTAAGTAACACAGTATGGAACTTAGACTTATCATGAATTTTCCAGCAAAGGCTCTGGTTAATTTAATGGATATGAGAATTAAATTAATTGTGTCTACTAGCTGAAAACACTGCCTGCAGGTATGAGTAGGATTTCATGGGTAGAAATGCCCTCAGGAGTACGGTTGCTAGGCATTCTGTATGTCTAGAACATGTCCTTATTTAGTGACATTGTCCTGCTTCCTGCATTGAGCTTCTCAGAACAGCCTAAATGTCCTTAATTTGGCCTTTTAAATATATATATTATAAAAATTCAGTTACTAGAACTATTAATTATATTTATCTTGGCATCTTGTACTTTTATTTGCTAAATTTGGATGCCCTATTAAGGAGCCATTCAATCCCTACACTCTTTGGTGCTTCACCTTGCTCTCCAGTGTCTCGTCAAAGCAAGTGACCACCAGCCCAATGGACACTCCCATTCCTAGAAATTTCCTAACACAGACACAACCTGTCTTTCTGAAATGTTTCTCTGCTGCCCTTACCATCACTGTTTGAAGCCCTATAGAACAAATGCAATCCTTTTTTACTTAATGAAGTTCAAATATTAAATTCACTTTGTTGGAGACCACCTCATGTTGCAGACTCTTAACAAGCTTTCTATGAGCTAAAACCAGTTGTGTGCTGGTAACTGGATGTCATAAAACAAGAATAAAAAAACCAATAACACACTGATCTGTGGCATATGCCAATTTCTGTGGTGAAAATACTCCAGCTGTGACGCCATGACCAACTTCAAACCACCAAAATGAAGTTGTTGAATCATAGTTGGGGAGCAATGCACACGCTCCTCTCTTGATCTGCTTGAACACACCAGTCCCTGAGTTTTCTTCTTCTCAACATATTTTGCTGCTTAATTATATTTCATCCTATGTGGCTCTTGAATTGTTGATAGTGGTGTTTTGAGGAAAATATTTACAAACATACTACAAGTAGATTTGATAAGAGATGACAGATTAGCTGTGGAGGATGAAGGAGAGGGTTGGGTCAAAAAACACTCCCAGGTTACTTGGTATTGCTGCCAGTCAAGATGGATTCTAAGAGTAGGTTCAGGGAGGAAAGGTAACTAATGCATACACTCACTGAGCAAATGTTCATTGAGCACCAATCCATGCCAGGCATAGGCACTTCTAGGTGCCCAGGGCAGATATAGCAGAGAACAAAATAGAATCCTGGGTATTGTGGAGATGACATTTTATTTCTTTAGAATTGGCCCCTTAGGAATCTTCTGGGGAGTAACTCCCCTATCCATTCCAGCTTCCAGTCACTAGGACATCTGATACATGCCTTTCAAGTATCTTGTACCACATTATTAGAAACCCCCATCCACACTGATTTCAGATGGGTCAGTTGTCACTTCCTGCAAGAAGACTCCCTGACACTCCTTACTACTTCCCTCCCTCGAAATCCAGGTAGCTCTTGTTCCCATAGCAACCCTTGTAGTCATAAGACATAAACCCTACCTAGTTATTCTGTGTAATAAGTATCTCTTTTATTCCTACTACATCATAAATTGCCCAAGGATGTTTTCTTAGCGAGTTTTATCCTAAATAGATGAAGCAGAGCCATCCATCAGCTTAGCCTTTATCTGAAGTAGTCCAGTCCAAACTAAATACATTTTCAATGAATAATGTTAATGTAAGCCAGTCAAATAATTTTACTTTATATATTTTTCCTCCTGTTACATTAAAATAAAGCCACAAAACAAAAAAAAGTCCCTAAAATCTGTCCTTTGGGAATTTTATTATAATTAAACACACACACTTTTCATCATCCATTATAAAAATGTAATGGTTATTGAACTTCCTAACAATGACTTTATTCACTATTTTACACTTAGCTCACTTTTGGAGGAAAGTTACATGCATGGAGGAGAAAGAATAATTAGATGATATCCCCAAAGCCACGTATTTACTTGGGAAAGAAATCATGCAAATAAGTATGTCAATCAGTATCTTGTGTCAGTCATCCCATGGCCAACTGGGAGGGGGAACGGCCTAGCTCTAGACTCTGGCGCCCAATAGAAACCATCTCATCTTTAGCAGTAAGCACGGCATAGCATGTTGTTCTCTAGATGTATTGCATCTACCACATGGCAAATCTACAGGACTCCAAAGAGTCACCATTTGAACATGATCAGCAGGACCTGTGGGTGCTTAGGTTTTTTCGCAGAAACCAGGACCAAAGCCTTACACGTCGCTTTTGTCATCAGAACAGGTATCACAGCCACACTTCCAATATTCCAATAAGCTTAGATCTTGGAGGCATTCAGGACATTCTGACATTTCTTATTTTGTTCCAGTTTGAAACTGCGTCATCATACTTCCTCTCTTATGCCAACTCCACATGCGACATGTCTTACCATGGAGCTTCGAGAGCAACTCCACTCTGCAGGGCTCTCATCTCGATGTGCTGGGCCTGAGTATCTTGTTCTCATCAAATTACTTATTTGCTATGATAGATATATATATACATATACATATGCATTATGTACAGCAAAGTTTGCTGGCAAGATTGCTTTTGGTTTCATCAAAAGTAACATGAATTTTCCCGTGCCAAAGGATACAAAGAGTATTTATTTTTCAGCTCTGCCACCCGATACATCTTTATAGAAACATTGAAAGATAGGATCAGTTTCCTGGTGTAGATTACTTCTCCAGATCTCTCTACTGTAGCTCATTTCTTTGCTTCTTGTGAGAAGGCTGGAAGTAATGGGTAAGTTGGTTCTTTGCCCATTAGCCTAGGATTAAAGTCTTCCCGTCTTTGCTGTCACTGAGATTTGTTTGAAACCTTTTCCACTTCAGACACTTAAAGAACAGCCTCATTTAATTCTGCTTAAATAAAATCTTGAAATCTTTAAACAACAAAAGGTCCTATGTGGTCAATCATGTAGCTCATGGGAGCTCCAGGAATTTTGATTGAAGTCTTATCTCTGGTTATATGTAGGCATTGATGCCCTTTTAGATTAACACTGAGATAAATCAAGTCAAGGTTTATGGCAAATGGGGGCAAGGGCAGGTAGAGAGGTAGGAGTTGCCTGAAATTGGGGTCCCTGAAACGTATGATTATCACCAAAAACCTGTTTCTTTTAAATATGGGGGGTAATGGTCATGTTATAGTCTCAAAGCACCGTCCACCGTAAGGAAGGGCATTCTGCCCTTTCTGCAGGGCTCTGCGTGCACCCTAATCCCCAATGTCCTTAGTACCTTGATGTTTGCTCGTGATTCTACACTCTGTGGACCAGTCTTCGGGGATCACGGGGGCAACCAGCTCAGCAAACTTCGTCAGGGGGCAGCTGGGGGTGCAGCCTGGCAGCGTCAGGGGATATGGCTCATGGTGAGTCTCATTCCGATAGTACATCTCCACGAAGTACTCCCTGGTGGAGGAAGGTAGAGGAGAGCGCTCTGTGAGTTTTGTATTGTTGAACTGCCATGGAATTTCTGTCTACTTGGCCTGTAACCCACCAGCTGAGGGACTGGTAGAAAAATGTATGGGAATAAGTAGATTTTAACCAATTTAAGGGTGAGAATGGGGAGATAGTGGAGGTGGGCCAGATCAACAGGGTGGGAATGGGGGAAGGGGATTGGTTTGTTAGATAACCAGGGGCATAGGAGGTGGAGAACAGAATACTTAATCAGAGAAGAAGCTGAAAGGCCGTGGTTGGAGGAGCTGGGGGTGATTTGATGAGCCTTTGAGTAAGAATTGGGGTGGGATATAGGGGTTCCTTTCTCCTATTTTTTTTCTTCTATGCTTCTCATTTGCTCCTTCCTTTTCTCTCTTTTCATCCCTCAGTATTTTTCAGTCTTTCCTCTGAATGAATCCATCCCCCCTCCTTTAACCAGGTCATAAGCATGGAAGTGAATAATACATAACTTATGTGTTTGAACACAGCAAAGACTTTATCAAAATTATACCTTAGAAAGACGAAATGAGGATTTATGTTCACATCTTTACATTCTCTCATATTAAAGGGGGTTCTCTCCATATTTGTTTAAAAAAAAACAGTGTACTTTTGGGGGAAGGTGCATTGTCCTAAACCAATCTCAGTAGAGCTAGTATGAAGTGCTTGTGAAAGTCATTTGCCAAAGAGGCCGGAGAGAAATTCAAATAGGATTTAGTGATTTCTTTTTTCTTTGGGAGCGGGGTATAATAACCTCACAATTGCACATTTGGATTTGTTATAAACAAGCCTTTAAACATTACTTTAAAAGCCATATAAACAAATATGTAATCACTTATAAGTTTTTAAAAACATCCCTAATATGATGGGAATGAGTACTTTTATTGGGGACAACTTTTCCAGTGACAGGATTTTTATCTGAAGATGATATGGCAGTCCTGTTTGGTTTGACTCAGTTGCTTGAGCTTCGTCCTGTGCAACGAAAGGTCACTGGTTCAATTCCTAGTTAGGGCACATGCCCAGTTATTGGGTCCAGTCCCCATCAGAATACATACAGGAGGCAGCCAATCAATACTTTTCTCTCTCTCTCCCTCTCTTCCTTTCTCTAAAATCAATAAAAAGATATTTTAAAAAATAGTTTTAAAAAAAGATGATATGGCAAAGATGACCCAAAGTCATTCAAAATTTGTGATTCTCTTTGCATAGAACGGAGTTAAAGCTGAGAAGTGACTACATTTCCCAGACCCCCTTGCACCTCAGATGGACCAAGTGACTAATTTTAGCCAGTAGAATGTAAGTAGAAGTGATAGGTTCCCCTTCTGGCTGAGGTGGTTCATAAGCAGGTTGCTTTCTTCACCCTCTTGATCCTTTCTGCAAGCTGCCTGCAGATGAGCCCAGCACTCTAAAAAACTGTAGGTCCAAAAGATGGAACCCTGGGTCTCCGAATCACCATGTGTGGCTCTTACTGACTAGGAACATCTACATTGAACTGTCAGATGAATGATTGAGAAATAAATCTCCATTGGATTAAGTAAGCCTCTGAGACTTTAAGATTCATTTCTACAGCAGCCAAAATTACTCTTATTAGTTAATATAGCTGGTAAACACTTTTAGGGGATTCAAAATTGGCTCTAGTGGTGAAGACAAGTTAAGATGCATACAGAAGTTTGGATATAATTGTTTGATAAAATGTGAATGGCACAAAATATTTTTAATTTAGTGAATTATTTAATGTAGTACATGATTTTTAAGTTTATGTACCTAACTGAAAATTAAATATCTTAAGAATACAGTTAATCTAACAATAGCAATAATAATAAAAAAAACTTCAGCCCTAACCGGTTTGGCTCAGTGGATAGAGCGTCAGCCTGCGGACTCAAGGGTCCCAGGTTCGATTCCGGTCAAGGGCATGTACCTTGGTTGTGGGCACATCCCCAGTAGGGAGTGTGCAGGAGGCAGCTGATCGATGTTTCTCTCTCATCGATGTTTCTAACTCTCTATCCCTCCCCCTTCCTCTCTGTAAAAAATCAATAAAATATATTAAAAAACAAAAACAAAAAAAACTTCAGGTCCAATGATATTAATTTTGAAAAGCACCTCTTTACACACTTACCCCTTCTCAAGGTACAATTCCATTAAGTGGCAGGAAGCATAGGGAGGAAGGATTCCATTGAAAACATCTAGCGCCATCTGTAGGCCACTTACAGTAGTGTCATGCTGCAGAGATTGGAAATAAATCACTTTTTAATCTTTACCTTGGTTTCAGATTTACATTCAATAGGTATATATTCAGCATTTGTAAAGCACCATGATGGTTTGTGATTCAATTAAATTCCCCATACCCCTAGTGACTTTAGAAGTAGAGAGGAGAAGAACTAATTTTGGTTGAGCATCTGCTTTGTGCTAGGCAGTCAGATTTGCATACACATCACAACGTCCAATTAAAAGATGAAGAAACAGACCCAAGAAAAATTAAGTAGCTCATTTACTGTCACATAATCCCCCAAAGAAAGAAAGTACATTTAAGCCAAGTCTTCTGATTTCACCCCCATGCCTTTTCCCAGAGGCACCTCTCTTTTAGCTTGTGTCATTTTCATTAAAATTTTTAAATACTTTGGAACATATCAATGCTAGATTCTTTTTGTGTATAGAATGATCTGGGGTTTTAAAATTGGAGAGGAATATATGAGGTCATAAATGTTTAAGGAGAATAAAATATAAGGAAGTAGAGTGCATAGCTTAAAAATAATTGTTCAGCCCAGCCAGCGTGGCTTAGTGGTTGAGCGTCAACCTATGAACCAGGAGGTCATGGTTAGATTCCCAGTGAGGGCACATGCCTGGGTTGTGGGCTTGATTCCCAGTGTGGGGTGTGTCAGAGGCAGCTGATCAATGATTCTCCCTCATCATTGATTTTTATATCTTTCTTTTTCTCTCCCTCCATCTCAGAGAACAATAAAAAGATATATTTTAAAAAATAATTGTTCTGCCCAAGCTTGTTTGGCTCAATGGATTGAGTGTAGGCCTGCAGACTGAAGGGTCTCAGGTTCAATTCTGGCCAATGGCACATGCCTGTGCTATGGGCTCCATCCCCAGTAGGGGCTGTGCAGGAGGCAGCTAGTCAGTGATTCTCTCTCATCATTGATGTTTCTGTCTCTCTCTCCCTCTCCCTTCCTCTCTAAAATCAATAAAATATATATTTTTAAAAAGATTAAAAAAATTGTTCAGTGTTTATCCCAGAATGGCTGAGAGGCATAGGGGACTGGTTTTGTCACTGATTAGCTATCTAATTCTATGAAATCTTCAACTTCCATATCTGCCAAGTGGGTATAACATTTGTTTGCCCAAGATATTGCAGTGTAGACATATTCAAAAAGGGTTAGAACTGGTTTACTAGAGAAAGAAATGGATTATAGATATGTGATGACCCAGAAATCACACAAGTTAGGACTGGAAACCAGATAAAAAGCTAGGGAAACTTGTGCAACTGACTATCCAGGCCTGCCTCTCTCCAGGGAGCACTTTCTCTGGTCTATGCCATGTAGAACCCCTGATGATAAGCAGAGTTCCCTGATCTTCAATCACCTCTTCCATCTTTGTGCAGAATGAAAGCGTGGCTTTCTCTAGCCACACCACATCTGCAAGATCCTCTGTCATGGAGACGGTGGGTGGAAGACTGAGTCAGCATACTATGTCCAGTTTCCCTGCTCGTCCCAGACTCCATGGATGGGCATTTTGGGGCAGAGTCCCTGCAAACTCCCCTCCACCTGTGTCTCTTCCCCTGTCTCTCCTGCTCCAAGGAGGAAGTCTTCTCCCAGATCTCTCTCTCTTTTCTTTCCGTACCCAAATGCAGCTCTCACTTCAAGTTGCAACTCTCTTTCTCTTTCC
>NW_006295559.1:6272080-6308401 GCF_000327345.1 Myotis davidii | reverse complement strand
ACCCCCCCCCCCCCCGAATTTCAAACCCAGTTGTCTAATTGGTACATTCATCTGGCCTAAGACTACTTCTGTTAATGGTTCCATCTTCCTCCCAGTTATCGAGGTTTGAAACATTGCCTTTCCTTCCACATCATTGCCTTCCACCCACATTCCAGCCCATCACCACGTCCTGCACTCAGCTTCTCCTCTCCTGTTGATGCCCTGGTTTGGAAAAGAGAGTGCTTGTTTTCGAGGCACCAAAGCACTGGTTTGATGGCATTTCTATACTGCTCTGTACGGTGTTTCTGTATATGCTCATCTTGTCAGTGTTAGATTGCAAATTCCTCAAAGGCCAGAATTATGTATTTAATTTTCAAAGCTTTGAACAGGTGTTTACCACCTACTGGGCAATAAGGAAATGATGATCAAGATAAGGGCCTGCCCTGGCTGGTGTTATAGATATGTGACGTCCCAGAATCACACAAGTTAGAACTGGAAACCAGATTAGAAACGAAGGGAAACTTGTGCAACTGACTTTTCAGTTGGTTGGGGCATGGTCCTGTGCACTGAATGGTTGTCCCTTTGCTTCTTGGTCAGGGCACATGCCTGGATTGTGGGTTTGATCCCGTTAGGGGGCGTGCAGGAGGCAGCTGGATGTTTCACTCTCACATGGATGGTTCTCTCTCCCTCTCCTTTCCTTGCTCTCTAAAAAGCAATAAAAAATATTTTTTAAAAAATGAGGGCCCCACCTTCAAGAGATCACACACCTGAACAAGTGGAGGTTGAGTGGAGACAAAAATACTTACTGCAGAATACATGATAAGTTTTCTGTGGTTCCATGGTTGAGTTGCTGTCTTCATATGATTGAGGATTTCACCGACCAGGACACCTAAAAGAAGATAGAGCAACTGTGGAGCTAGACCAAACATGGGCTTCTATTTTAGTTAATAAGCTTTCAGTTAATTCATACTTAGTGATTCTCTCTGCCGTGATTCTCAAGACTTAAGAAGAGAGGAAAAGAACTCATTTCGGCTGACCATCAGCCATGGGCTAGCCGTGTGATTTACATGCATTATTTCACTGAATTCTGACTTGTGCAATTGACTGTGTAAGTTAGGAGGCTGAGCAATGTGGAAGGAATTTCAGATGGCTTTTTCCCAGTAGTTGTTAGCCCATGCTCCCCTCCAGGGCAGACCTGAAGTGACCGCATGGTGTGAACTTCTCTGTCTTCACCTCTCTTGCTTCCACTCTCTGGCAGTCAGACCTGCTGGAGACCATGGGAGAAAGCAGCTCTCTGGTCGTCTGTCCAGTTCATGGCCTGATTCCTGCGGACCATTTCTGTAGGTTTCCTGGGTGTCACTATTAGGGGGCCATGCAGCATCTTTAGCTTCATGTGTCTTCATAGCTGAGAGATTCTGCCCTTCATATCTGGTAGTTGTGGCTCCCGCGGTGGTGAAAGGCGGATGCACAACTCGGTCTCCATCCTGTTTTCAGATGCTGAAGGCTGAGGGTCCCTTGTGGTGCCAGGTGCTGTTTGGGGAGCATGTTGCCTCAGGGATTCCGCCATCATCACCTGAAGACCCCTTGTGTCTCTGTTGGTGGTCTCTCTACTCTATTACACATGTGCTCGCTTGTCTTAAGAATGAGCAGTTTTTGCTTATTTATTTATTTTTTTTTGGAATGAGCAGGACATTGATGTTAATAGACACAGACTGAGCAGCTTCAATGGGCCAGATACTTTGCTAGGTGAATCACACATTTCCTGTCCTCAGAAAGCTCATAAAATAGTCAGAAGATACTTTATTGGTCTGTATACCAATAAGCACAATAAAGGATAATTATGGGGTGGGGGGAGGTGACCTGATTTCTGTAGATGCTGGAACTTTTTTGATTAAAAATGGAAGAAGCTGGCCAGGCCAGTGTGGCTGAACATTGACCCAGGGTCGATTCTGGCCAGGGCACATGCCCACATTGTGGGCTTGATCCCTAGTGGGGGGCATGCAAGAGGCAGCCAATCAATGATTCTCTCTTACCACTGATGTCTCTATTTCTCTCCCTCTCTCCCTTCCTCTCTCTGAAATCAATAAAAACATATTTAAAAAATAAAAAACAAAAACAAAATTTTTTTTTGTAGCAGCTGGATACTACATCTCCAACAGGCCTACATCTTTCTGTCCCAGGGAAGGTTGCCTTCAGGGAGCCCTTAAGAACTTCAGTTTGATCTTCATGCCACATCAGTACTAAACCCTGAAGCTAAGTTTCTGTGGGTCATGACAGCCATCTTTCATCAACTTGCCCCTTGTTAGCAGGTGCCTTTGCAGCAGGCTTCAGCGCTGATGATGGAATGCTGTTAGCTCTTGGCCGGGAGTGATTGTATGCCTGGTCTTCGGAGAAACTAAGGGGAACTATCACAAGTATCCCCAAGTTCTGGCATCCTAGTAATGATGTCTTATAGGAGGGGAAACTGAGACTCAGGGAGGTTCAGAGACCTGTCCAAGATTACACAACTCCGAGCAGACAGGCTGAGCTTCTCTGAACCCAGCATGTCCTACTTCACAACCCTTGCTCTTAGTCATTAGACCATGCTGCAATATAAGCTAGCTGCTGAGTTCCCCATTGCATCATTTATTGAATCTGCATAAACTAGACAAAATGCCATTGATTGAAAGACATCAACGCCAGTTCCCTTACTCTTGGGCCACAGCACGATTGGCACACTTTTTCTGAAAAGGGCCAGATAGTAGACATTTTAGGCCTTGTGGGCCATAGGGTCTGTCGCAGCTGTTCACTCTCGGGTGGAAGCACAAAGGCAGCCATAGGCATGACCGGAGAATGAGTGTGGCTGGGTTTCAATAACATTTTATTTACCAAAAAATAGTGGGCTGGATTTGGACTACAGGGTGTGGTTTGCCAACCCCTGATCTAGAGCACACAGAGATTTCCATCAGTATGAGTATGACCAGCCATATATTTCTAAGCAAACTGTAAGGATTTTCTTGGTGTGTGTGTGTGTGTGTGTGTGTGTGTGTAGCAGGTGAGTTTAGGGCATATATTACCCACCAGTGTCACCCCGGAAACCAACTGATAGGACAAAAAGTTTTGGCAGAGGTCCGAAGCTGCTGCTCAATGTCCTGATGTTCCCATGTGACTCTGTTACCCAGAAAACACATGTTTTCTCTGCAGGGTGGCGTCCAGTCACTTCATCATTCAACAAGCACTCAGCTGACAAGTCTCTCTTGTCTAGCCAGATCGGAACAATAGGCTGAGCTAGTGTTTTGGCAGGTATCACTCAGGAAAAAATTTCCTGGCTTATCAACAGCACCGGACTTCCTCCAGAAAAATGCAGATTCTGATTCAGCTGGTATGAGGTGGGGCCTGAGATTTTGCATTGCTAGCCCCATGATAGGTGATGTTGCAGGTCCTTGGACTGCATTTTCAGTGGCAAGGGGCTGAACTCCTGAGCCCATGACTAGGTTGGAGGAAAGAAATCAAGAGTCCTGCCTCCACCATCTAATGGGTCTTGGTATTAAGTCATAATGTTGGTACCTGGGGGTACAAGTATGAGGCCTGGTGTTTATATAGCCAATGAAGCCCAACTTTCACCCTCTGCATCATTTCATTATTTAGTGCAAAGGATGAAGCTGTTTTCTGGGCTCTGTCCTTTACACACAGTCTGTATCCTACCTGCTGATTTCCTCCAATATACCAGATCCTATCAAAGACTCATCTCTGGATGCTCTCGCTTCCCAAAAGGCTGGATCTTGCTGCCCATACCCTTAGTATGGAGTTAGAACTTCTGTATTTCTACCATGTCTGCCTCTGTGCCATGCAATCAAGACTTCTGTGACAGTAGGCCTGCGACTTCCTCACATCACTAATGACCACTGTCCTAGGCATTTGCCACAAGCTACTTTGAACGCCTCATATGGAGTTGCTCTTGACCATCCAGACTTCATGTCTCACTAGCAGCTCTTCTGGTTATAGCTTCCATCACTCTTTCTTGGAAGCTATAATGGACTCCTCTTCTGGCTGGCGATTTGCATTCTTTCTCTAGCTATGTAGTCCCAAGCGAACTTCCTCCCAGTGTGGTCCAACCACCAGGATGCTTTGCTTCTCTGTATTCTTCTGGGATTCTGCTGAACTTGTCCTGACCCCATGAAAATAGAGTCTGGCCATGGATGGCGTCCTGCTGTAATTGTACCGTTTTCCTCAAACTGTGTAGAGTATGTGACTTGAACCATCTCCTATGGCATGGGATTGCTTCATTGTTATGTCAGCCTGACATCATGGACCTTCTCTTGCTCTCCATCCTTAGTTTTAATGTCTATATTAACAACACCTGAACCTGACACACCCTTTGTTGTCTTGGACCTCCTACCTGATGCCCTCAGAGGCCTCAGTGTCTATCTCCATCCTGCCTGGTCCTGGCTTCTTTCTTCCACCCACCTGTCCTGATTATAAGGGCTTGGCATCCTCTTGCCTGGGTTACCTTCATTATGATAAGATGTCTCATGCCACGAGGGGCCATAGCTGAGGAGAAGCATTACTGAGAAATAAACACTTTGTAACACCAATGGGAAAATTTAAGCAGAGTCATAAGCTTGCCAATTGCAATAGGTATTATTCTGAAGGCTAGAATCAGTCTGCAAAATATGTTTGATTAACTTTCGAAATAGCTACCGCCAAGGGTTTCGGGAAAATAGGCCACTTTTGTCATACAACCCACTTGAAAAATTCATCCTTGAGGCCACTGGACACATTGATTTTCACAGGGCTCAGATACAAAATCCTTGATTCTTTGATCTGAAGAGGATGAAAAGTATCATTTAGCTTTAGTCCAAAGCCTTCATTTTCCAGATGGGAAAACTAAGGCCCAGGGTGGGTAATACTAAGAATTATAATAACGCATAACATTTATCCTCAGCATATTATGTCCCAGGTAGTGTCTGTCCTAAGCCTTTTGAATATTTTCGTGCATTTTAATCTTTATGACCTATGAAGTGGATATCATTATTATCCTGGTTTTGCATCAGGGAAACTGGTAGGTACAAGAGTGATCAAGTGATTTTTCCAAAGCCGCATGGCTGATTAGCGGTGGAACCAGGACTTAGACCTGTATCATGCAACCACAAATTCAATTTGCTCCTCTCATTTTTTAAAATGTACTTACCCCCCTGTAGTCTAGATTTCTCTTTCTGCTTGTGAATTCCATACAGGGACAGGAGGGACAATGCTGACAATTCTTTCAACTTAGTCATGGTGTCCCCTGTGGCCCAGGAGGGTAACGTGAAATTGTGAACACTCTGCAGCAAAGAAAAAGGGAGGAAAGGTGTATTTTTATTTCTGAGTGCCCTCTTTGTTCTTTCACCCCATGGAACTACTGGGTCCAGCCTTCTGTGTCCTGTGTTTCCTTCTAGGAAAACTTTACTCTGTGATAAATAGTGGCATTGATTTTCAGAAGAAAAAGTCACAGAAACTAGTCTGCCCCCTCCTACTAAGTCCATAGCTTTGGGCTTAACTCTGGGTCAACGGATAATTCATATTTTTCAGAGTAAGGGTGTGGTAGGGCAAGAATATACCTTATTCTCTTATGAGAGGTTTAGAAATATTTTTATTAACCTTGGGGGAAGACCAAGCCAACAGGATTAGATGATATTTCCTTAAAAGCTGAATGAGCGGCCTAAAAGGATGGATGGGAAGGTAAGATATTTCTAGAGCCTTCGATAATATACTCCTACTCCCATCAGCTTACAGTTCACTGCCTCTTGAGGAAAGCCTGCCCCTTGCGCACAGAAGGCATTTGGTAAATTGATGACTGAATTATACAGCAGGGCAGACAGAGATGCTGTGCCAATATTTATTATCTGCCATGAAAGTTAATTACGCTTGCCTAAATTTCAAAGGCGAGAGAGAGAGAGAGAGAGAGACACCAAAGAAAAGTGAGAAGTGAGGAAACAAGAGAGAGGGAGGTGAAAAAGAACCACGCACCATGACCACATTATCTAGTAACTCAGATCAAACTGTAGTAAGGAAGAAAGAAAAAAAATAAAGACTGGAACTAAAATGTGGGCTCTTGTCTCCATTGAAGAGTGTTTATAAATAGACTAACAGCTTCTGTGAAACAGGTGCTGATGAAAAAGTAAGAATATTGGGAACGTAGTGTGTGCTTGGGAGGGGGGCAAACGGTGTCACCTGTTATTGCGATGGAACTATGAAAGCGATTGCTGCCCCGCAGACACTCATGAGGACCGCAGAATGAGGAGTGGACATGAGTTTTGTCAGACTTTCCCCCCAGGATTCCGTGAACTGGTTGGGAAACCAGGACTGTAGAGTATTCCTTTTGGCCAGCAGGTGGAGCACGTGAGTGAGAAGCACCACGTGCCCCTGAAAAACTCAGTAGTTAATTTAGCTTCAAAGGTTATTTTGTATGCATTACATGGCAAGGAAGAGATCCTTTCCTGATAAACCATTTTCAATAGTGGCTTAAAGTTGGTTTTCTTGTTTTATATGCAGAAATCAGATTAATTTTTTTTAATCTTACTGTACAATAACATTGTGTTTTTCATTAAAATCCATGACAGGAGCCCAACATTTCTGAGTGACTGAAAAATAAGCGACAAGGCACAGAAGAAACGCCATTTTGTTTGCAATTTTCTAAAGGGTGAAAACATAAATAATGGTGAGGAGAAGTCAGGATGTTCGAGCTAATATAAAGAAGGCCTGAATTATGTTTCAATATCAAAGAAAGTATAAGTAATACACCTGCAAAAAAAAAAAGCAAAAGAAAATGTATTCATCTATTTCAAAGTAGGCATAAATCAAAATCAGATTTCAAGTTCATTTTTAATATATTTTTTCTTTTACCTCACAAAATAAAGGGTCGTAGATTTTACTCCAAATTCCGAAAAGGTCCTTGCCATGGTATCCTGACAATTTTGGCAACGTTTCCATAAAATCCTGAAACACATGGAGAGGGAAAGACATTTCTACGCCAGGTTTCACGTCATTGTGGATATTTTGGGCTGCCCCACATATTATAGGATGTTTAGTAGTATCCCCGGCCTCTACTGACTAGATTACCCCTGCTGGGAACTGTTATTCTTTACAGAAATGTGTGCCAGTATTACTGGCTATAATGCCAACCCAGCCAGAGTGGCTCAGTGGTTGAGCATCAACCCATGAACCAAGAGGTTCAATGACCAGTCAGGGCACATGATCTGGTTATGGGCTTGATCCCCAGTGGGGGTGTGCAGGAGGCAGCTGATCAATGTTTCTATCTCTTTATCCTTTTCCCTTCCTCTCTCTAAAAAATCAATGAAGCCGAAACCGGTTTGGCTCTGTGGATAGAGCGTCAGCCTGCGGACTGAAGGGTCCCGGGTTCGATTCCGGTGAAGGGCATGTACCTGGGTTGCGGGCACATTCGGTGGGAGATAAAAAATATTTTTATTGCCGAATCCGGTTTGGCTCTGTGGATAGAGCGTCAGCCTGCGGACTGAAGGGTCCCGGGTTCGATTCCGGTGAAGGGCATGTACCTGGGTTGCGGGCACATTCCCGGTGGGAGATGTGCAGGAGGCAGCTGATCAATGTCTCTCTCTCATCGATGTTTCTAACTCTCTATCTCTCTCCCTTCCTCTCTGTAAAAAATCAATAAAATATATTTTTAAAAAATCAATGAAAAACATATCTAAATTTTTTTTTTTTTTTACAAATACTAATTGATCATTTCTCATTACTGCATTCAAAGTGTAAGCAAAGGCTGGCTTACCGCCACATGCTTTTTGTTTGTCCTGGAAGCAGACTGAAGTGCACTGCCTCAAAATTCTTTTTGGAAGTAGGTTACGTATAACTCACATATAAATCAGTGGCCAAGGTGAGAAGGGAAAGCATGCCCCAGGTCAAAGGACCCCAAGACAACACAGCAGAACCAGGACCTGGTGTCTGGCTGTAAGTGTGAAATTTGGATGAGATGCAAACGTTCTCTATGTGCTATATTATTCTTAGATTGCTACGTTAATGAGACCCACCACTCAGCTATCTGCCTGTGTGTCCAAGGGAAGCAATTTCTGGGAAGCATTTTGGAAGATAATTTACCTTTTGCATAGTCTTGAAAAGAGGCATTTCACAAAGTAGAAACATTAAAAAAACACACACACACAAAAACCTATCCTTTGTATATAGTAGGCCCAGCCCCTCAGCCTCACAATAATGCAGATCATCTTAGACTTGCATTTATGCTGAGCCAGCTACACACTTTCACATGGTTCCGCTCAGGGACATGGGTATAAGATTCCAAAGGGACTGGCTTCTTTCTGCCCGTGGTCCCAGCACAGCATGGGGAAGAGGAAGTGATGACTGACCTTCATTAAACAGCCTCACTGATTGCCTACCAGTGGTCGGCAAACTCATTCGTCAACAGAGCCAAATACCAACAGTACAACAATTGAAATTTCTTTTGAGAGCCGAATTTTTTAACTTAAACTATATAGGTAGGTACATTGTTATTAACTTAATTAGGGTCCTCCTAAGGCTTAGGAAGAGCCACACTCAAGGGGCCTAGACCAGCCACTGCAGGCCCATTCCACCCACACTTTCAAGAAGCTGCAGCTCCGCCCTTGGACTTGGCCCTCATACTCGTGCACACTTGAAAAGACACCATTTGTAACCTTGTAAGGCTGCAGCCTCTTCTGGAATTCTTCCGATTTCAAAGTCTCGCTCTCTAGTTCTTGAAAACGAGGGCAGTTCTTGAAAGGCAGGAATAGCAACTGAGGACAAAAGAAAAATCATAAAACCTTTGTTAGTCAGAAGAACTTTGCTAAGGAAGCTGCAGCCATACTTTAAACATTAGGTGCAAAGAGACATTCATAAGAGATTCAAATGTGTTTTGAGCTAAATGGAAATCCTAAAATTGAGGGGGAAGAGGTAAGGGATCTGCTGGTCTTAAAAGTAGTATATGAACCCAGAACTGGAAATCATTTTTTTCCCCTTTCATGAACTTGCCTACAGAGAACTGTGCTATTGGTAAATATTCACACTTCCTGGTTTTTCCATGTGAAATAATAACCAATCTCTTGCTTCCCTCTGACCCCTTTTATTTTCTAGATGCACATGAGTACAGAGAAATGAATTACAGGTTCTGGAAAGAATCTTGAGAGATCAAGTAAACGATTCATTGACTTAATTCTTGCAAATTTGCAGACTGTTGTTAAAATAAGGGCACATATTAAATCAATAGAAAAATACAGTTAAAGACCTATTGTGAGGACAAAGTGACCATGCAAAAATAAGTTTAAACCCAACAAGCTGTTGTAGCTTTAACCATCCTCTACAGGTTGGTGACTCCCGAGTTTATTTTGTTGCTCTTGTTTTCCCCCTGTGGCTAGTCCTGAATTTCTAGCCCTCGGTAGTTATCAATACTTGGATGGTTCTCTTCCTCCCCAAATGTAACATGTACAAAGCTGAGCTCAACTTCTTCATTTTGAACCGTTTCCTCTTTGCCATCTCTCTACTGTTGCCTAAGGCAAGATGATCATCCTGCTTCATGAGCTCATCTCTTTTGCTTGCTGATTTCAAAATATTTCCAGAAGAGACCCCTTTTCCTGATCTTCCTTGTCCCTTTCCCGTCCGAGCCACCCAAACCTGTGTTTCAACCACTGAGAGCTTCCTGTTGGATAGGTCGGTGTCCACCCTTCCTACCTTCCCATGCCGTCTCCACAAACAGCCCCACAAATCCTTTTTGTTTGATTTGTGTAAACACGAATCCTTTTACAGCCTCGGTCAGATCATGCCATCCTGTGCTTTATAATCCTCATTGGCTTTCCATCTTACTTGGAGCAAAACCTAAACTCACAGTTGGCCTCTAGTGACTGCTCGGCCCTGCGTCCCACTGCCCTCCTCACTCACTCCTCTCCAGCAACACTGTGGCCTGGGATGTCCCTTGGACACACAAGGCTTGAGGTCTCTGCAGACTGTTTCCTGCTTGAGACACTCCCCCACTGACTCCCACCCCGGATTTTCTAACCATCCTGCCCAGCCACCACATTGCCTTGCTTTATTTCCCTCAAGGAGCTCATCACCATCTGAAATTATTTTATTTCTTTATTTCTTATCTATTTCCTATAAAATATAGACTCGAGGACAACCAGATCTTGACTATCCTGTTCACGCATGTGTCATCAATGCCTGGAACTGGGCCTGGCATATTAATAGCCACTGAGAAAACACTTTTTTATATAAGTTGCTTCCTGTCATTTCTGAGTCTGTGTGTCACTTGTCTTACCTGTCTTTCCTTCCCCTAATGTCTTTGCCATCTAATTTCAAGCCCTCACTTCCTTATTTCTGAATTGCTTCCACCATGTCAGAGGCTCACGTATCTTTTCCTTCTAAGTCACTGTCAGACAAATGCCTCAAAGCACTACTCATCATCCATGTATGGTATTGAAGAAGGTATACTTTAAAATTTTTTTAATTTTAATTTTTCAATTACAGTTGATAGTCTGAAAAAAAAAGTATACTTTTATATCTACTGTTTTATGTCCAATTTCATTGCATGGCTTTCAAATTTTTCCATAGTTAGAAATGACACTCTTGAGGGAAAAAGCACAAGACTGTTCATTTAAAGGTCGAGGCTTTAATGAATTATTTCACCTTTCTAGACTTGTTTCCTCATCCCACATATTGAAAGAATCAGGCTGAAAATATATAGAACTAGAGACCCAGTGCACGCAATTCGTGCACTGGTAGGGTCCCTAGCTTCTGCCAGCTGCTGGCCAGGGCCTCCCTCCCTTCCCCCGACCGGCCCCACCCCCTGGTCGAACTCCCAGTCGAGGGGACTATTGGCATACTATGCTTTTATCATATAGGATCATACCTAAATATCTGCCAGACATTTGAAGTTTACAAAGTCTTTTCCATTTCTTAACTAACTTATTTTTCTCAAATCCCTATGAAGGAGTTAGGGGGCGACTGTTGTTCTCATTTTACAGAAAAGGAAACTGAGGTGCTGGAAGGTTACTCAAGGTCAAGTGTCTGAAGTAATTGGCTCTCAGACCGAGGTTTTTCCCAACTTTAAATCTAGCCCTCCTTTTATAAGACACTGCCATTCAGCCCCATGATTCCTTCTGGCTATTAAATTTGGATTTTCTGATCTGTACCCAAGACAGCTTCCTTCTTTCTAAATATGAACTCGGAACATAGAAGGGCAAGCACTCCGTTTATTCACTCACTGCCCTCCGGCTGCCTTCCTCTCTTTCCTACCCCTCCTCCAAGGCCTGGTTCAAGTTCTCACTCTGTCCACGAAGACCTGAATGACTGACTGACAGTCCTTTGGTAGCTCCATGTACATCTCATTCTCTGACTTCCTTCAGCATGTACAGCTTGTATTTTAAATCACTGCTCACCATCTTGCGTTGTATGCTACACATTTCACACGTGAATCTTTTTCATCAAATGGATCCATAAATTAACGAAGAAACCTGGCATCATATTTCTCTACATCACTTAGCACAGCTCTGGGGATAACTTTGTATTGCTTGATTTTATTAGATTTCTTAGTTGATATTAGAGGACTGTTTTTATCTGAGAGAGTAGGGAGCTGGAAGCCATAGGTAGGTAATCTTGTTTCTCTCTTCTTCTCCCTCACTCTCCCTGTTTTTCTCTTCCTCTTCTAAGAGCACCTATATTCTCTTTACCATTTAATTTAATTACTACCTTTCCGGATTAAGGATTTAACAGCTACCTTGGTCTACCGTGGCTAAATTTAGTGTTGCTGTCCACTCTTTAAGCAGCAAAGGCTGTGTTGAAAGTGACTTTTTTTCTTTTTGGAAGAATATATTCACAAACTCCTAAGAATACGGATAGTCATGATACCTCACTCCTGATTATGTGATGGAAAGAGGCATAAATAAATAACCCTGACTTTTCAGGAAACACTAGAAAAATTGTCTGGAATAGATTTACCTAGAGTGAGGTTGACAGGGTTGGGAAAAATTCTAAGTCACCAGATGTCGCAATTGAATCACATTTCCAAGAGCCCTGGCGGGGCCAAGAGGATAGCAACCTACCCCAGAGTTGTCTGGGCTACAGTCAGGGTCCAGTGGTCATGCTGAGCTCATAGAGAGATGAGATGGTCATGCTTTTACTGTGACTGCAGAGGGATTAGAAGGATTCCTTGTCCTAAACCCGTGGTCGGCAAACTGCGGCTCTCGAGCCACATGCGGCTCTTTGGCCCCTTGAGTGTGGCTCTTCCTAGGCCTTAGGAGTACCCTAATTAATAACAATGTGCCTACCTATATAGTTTAAGTTTAAAAAATTTGGCTCTCAAAAGAAATTTCAATCGTTGTACTGTTGATATTTGGCACTGTTGACTAATGAGTTTGCCGACCACTGTCCTAAACTATTTCCTTCATATAGTCTTAGATTCTACACCTGGGAGATGAGTTAGATTTATTACTATTAAAAAATAGCAATTCCTCTGAAAAGGTTAAAGAATTATTGATCAGTCCTACCCAGTGTAAATAAACTTGAGTTTCTCTCAAAGCAGCTTGCCTTACAGCACTAGTTCTCAGACTTGGCTGTCTCTGGAGTCATCTAGAGAGATTATTTTAAAAACACTGATGTCTGGCCCTGCTGGTGTGGCTCAGTTGGTTGGAGTGTCATCCCATACACCAGAAAGGTTGTGGGTTTGATCCCTGGTGGGGACCATATGGGAGGCAACCGGTCAATGCTTCTCTATCACATTGATGTTTCTCTCTCACTCTCTCCCTTCCTCTCTCTCTAATATCAATAAAAACATATCCTCAGATGAGGCTTAAAAAAATACTGATGCCTGGGTTCCAACCTCAGAGATGCTAACTTGTTATGGAGAGTCCCCTGGGCATTAGGAGTTTTACGAAATTGTCAGGTGATTCTAATATGTAGCTAAATTTGAGAAGCACTAGTTTCCAGAGAAGAAAATTGTTCTGGAATTGCCTGGTTCCAGCAGTGATGCTTACCAGTTGTGTGGCTTTGGGTCCATTTTGTTTAACTTCTCTAAGCACTTATTTCCCTGGCTATCAAAGGAGAACAATAATATTGTCCATTCAAAAGAAAATATAATGACACATAAAAAGTGTTGTGTACCGATCATATATTCAATTCAATTCTTTTTTTTCCTACCTGGAAATGGGGATTTTTCATGGGGTAAAGAGGTCTTAGGATGTTCTGTGATGAAGGAGAACCTGTGTGGGGCACCAAAGAATTAAACACTGGGAGCCGTGTGTGTGTGTGTGTGTGTGTGTGTGTGTGTATATGTGTGTGTGTGTGTGTGTGTAGATAGATAGGGACAAATTGCCAAAAGTTGAAAGAGTGACAAAACAAAATAGATGATAAAGATCCAAAGAGACATTCTGTTCCTACTCTCTCTTGCCTTGGGCTTTCTATGACCTACATTGTCCTTTGCACTTTTATTTAGGAAAAAAATTAAGGCTGCACAGCCCAAGAAGAGTCCAGACTCCCAAATCCACAAGTATTGAGCAACCTGCCTCCCGCCTTCCAGGCCCAATAGAATCTCCTGGTTTTCCCAGAATACTGACCCGATCTTCCACAAGAGGGACTGTGTGCACTGGGATGGGCTGCCAGGGCAGGTTGGGATTCCAGAGGCTAATACCCTCGGGGGGAAACAGGGCTGCAAGGTTTGTCATGGCACTCATCAACGTCCGGTCAATGTCTGTGCTGCGAACATAAACCTAGAGTGGGAAAATCAAAGTAGAATCCAACTGAGAGGAACTGTGGGTTTTTCCTGTGCAGCTAGTACCTGAGAAAGGACAGGATATCCACACCAAAATATTAGCAAACATTGTGATAGCATCATGATCATAAGATCTGTTATGGAAGAGACAGTATTATGAGCATGCCATGCTATAAAGCAATCTGCTATGCCAATACAGTGGGGCCTTGACTTATGAGTGTCCCGACTAACAAGTTTTTTGAGATATGAGCCGTCTCTCGGCCGATTTTTTGCTCTGAGTTGCAAGCTAAAATTCAGGTTACGAGCCAGCTTCAGATATCCCACCGCTAGTTGGCGCAGTGAACGTCACAGTGAACGTCACAACATCAGCCCAGCATCACGTGTCTCACTCGTTCACTTTAATGATTTGACATACGAGTAATTTGAGTTAAGAGCTCTGTCATGGAACAAATTAAACTCGTAAGTCAAGGTCCCACTGTAGTTGAATTGACAAAAGAGACCAATTAAGTGGAGGCTACGTGTCTTGACTTGCCAAGCTAAAGTATTTACCGTAGTTGTCCTTAACATTTTAGCTCACTCATATTCATAATGTTTTAGGAACAAAATATTTAGGAACAAAATATATTAGAAGAATACATTTCTAAGCAAGATTATCTGTTGGGAAATAGGCAAAGCACTTTGAGAAATGCAACATTATGTTAAATTCTTTCAGAGGGACAAGGTTCCCACTTCTAGTTCCCCAACTTGCCTGTTGATGTTTATAGGACTCATTCAAGAATTTTCCATATCTTTTCCTTATATACTCTCCAAGTTCATAATGCTGCTCCATGCCCAACTAGGGGAAAAAATAAAAGCACAAATTACTGAAAGTAAGTTCTGTGACTCTTATCTATGCACCTCATCTCTCCTCATTAAATGAGTGAATAATAGTGTACTTTGAGAGTTCCACAACAACACATTTTTAAATGAAAAAAAGAAAAAATAAGCTGTATTTTTTAGTCATGACTCCCTGAGAAAACTCTTTACCTTCATTACCACTTAACATAGAGCCTTGTACAGTTAATAATTGGTGATGAATCTGATCTACATAAATGATTCATCCCTGGTGTGGTAGAGCATTCAATGGTCATCTTTGTTGGCAGAACAGTCAAAGGGCTGGTTGACCACTTAGGGGGTTGGTGGAAGAAATTCAACCATTAAGAGGTTGGATTTGATGAATCTGCAGATCACATCAACCTCTGGGTGCAATGTTTTATTATTTGTAGTTTATTTATGCGTGGTACATGAAAAACTGGAGCCTGTTACTCAAAGTATGGTCTGTGGAACATCAGTATTAGCATCATTTTGGAGTATGTTAGAAACCAAATTCCTGGGCCCCACCTAGTTTGAGGATGAGCTCAGGAATCGGTTTTTAACAAGCTCACGAAGGCTGTGACGGCCAGTAATCACTGAGAAGCATTACTTTAGCTCAGTGATCCCTAAGCCTATCTGTGCATCAGAAGCAAAATGTATCCAGGGGTGCTTGTTGAAATGCAGATTCCTCGGCATTTCCCCCCAAGATTCCTGCTCATTAAATCCTGGGTGTAGTCCTGGAATCTGCATTTTAACAACTGCCTCGAGTGATTCAGACCCATGTAGTAGAACACCATGCTTTGAGAAGCGCTGCGTTCAGGTCTGTCATTAACCCAGAGCTTCACCAGAGTGTCAGGAGTCAAAGAGGATGTGGTCACCGTGGCTTCTGCTTGGCCCCACACGCTCATTTGCTTGTCACTCCTGGCCACCACTATCATCACCACCCCTCTAGAATGGGGAAGAAGGTAATGGGAGCAATGTGTAATTTGAGGTTTGTGAGTTCACTGGATGATCTGGGTAGCTGAATAAGCTGGTATTTTGGGTCCATACATTGTTCTAACTTAAAACTGACTTCTGATGAAACAATCATCTTCTATAGAGCGGTGGTTTTCACACTTTATCTTGCACAGAATCATATGGAGAGCTCATTCAAACAAAGATTCCCAGGCTTCCACCCCAGAGTTTCTGGTTCAGTGGGTGGGGCCAAAGAATTTAGTTCCAAGGTCCCAGGGACCACACTTTGAGAACCACTGATCTATAAAGCCATCACTTGTCCTTATGTAGATTGGAAGTACCTGGTCAAGGACAAGATTTGAACTCTAGAACTTTTGCTGCTTCATGAGGGTCTATGTACCAACACCAATGGCATCACCATTGCATTTCACCAGGAAGTTTGTTAGAAATGCAGAATCCCAGGTCCCATGTCAGACCTGCTGAATTAGAATCTGCGTTTTGACAGGATCTCTACATGATTCATTTGCACTTGAAAGCTTGAGAAACACCCCTATAGGAGGATCTGATGGTTAGTCAAGAAAGTCTCAGATGAAAAATACAGATACCACAGTCTGCAAGAATCTTTTAGCCTTACTGAAAAAGCACAGTAAGGGAACCGGAGTCTAACTAGAACCATAGTTATTGAGAAGCAGCCCTGAATTATTGTAATACCTCTTAGTCAAGAAGCTACAAGCTGGGTAGGCTGTGGAGGGAAGAGGTCTGACTTGGGAGCCAGGAGATGCTGGCCTCAAACAACCTCTCTGAGTTTCCGCCTCTATTAAACAGTGTAGTTGAATTAGGGCAGTACTTTTCAGCTCTGGCTGCACATTTGAATCAACTGATCAACCAAGGCGCTTCTAAAAATCCTATATCCAGGCCACACTTGGCACCAATTCAAGAATCTCTCAGGCAGACATCAATATTTTTTAAAGCTGTGCCCTGGCTGGTGTGGTTCTGTGGATGGAACATCGGCCTGCTCACTGAAGGGTCATGGGTTTGATTCTAGGTCAAGAGCATGTACCTGGGTTGCAGGTAAGATCCCAGGCCTGTTGGAGCTCATGTGGGAGGCAACCAGTTGGTGAGTCTGTCTCACATCTCTCTCTCTCTCTCTCCCTCCTTCCCTCCCTTCCTCCCTCCCTCCCTCCCTCCTTCCCAGCATCCCTTCCACTTTCTCTAAAACTCAATGGAAAGAATATCTATCTTTGGGTGAGGATTAACAACAATAACAACAACACTTTTTAAAGCTCTTCCAATAATTCCAATGTTTGGCCAAGATTAAGACCCATTAGTGTTGCAAATATCCAACTCTAAACATTCTTGAACATCTTCTTAATATATTTAAACAGTGCATTGATCAGAACAGAAGCAATGCACCTAGCCTTATGGCTCCAAACAGAAGAGCCATCCACTCTTACAGTGCAGGGTGGCGGGCACTGGAGCATGGAGCAGAGACCACATTTGCCTCTGTTTCGCAGTTCACCTTCTCCTTCGGCGCTCTGTAGGGAAGTAGGACTTTCTGTGTGTAAGTGACCCCTTAAAAAGAAGGCTTAAACCCAACATATCTAGCTGATAAGAAATCAAATTTGGGTCCTAGCTGGTTTTGCTCAGTGGATAGTGTCGGCCTGTGGACTGAAGGGTCCCAGGTCAAGGGCACATGCCAGGGTTATGGGTTATAGGGGGCATTCAGGAGGCAGCTGATCAATGATTCTCTCCCTCTCCCTTCCTCTCTGAAATCAATAAAAATATATTTTTTAAAATTGAAACAGGAAATTCTATATACTTTTGTGCAGTTATTAGTCACTAAGGCTGATTTGGACATGACCAGAAATTAACAAGGCTAACCATTAGTTCCTCTTGTTCCACAATTGAAACACATTTGAGACTTTTTAGATCCCACGTAATTGTGCAAAATATTTTTCCAGATCTGTGTAACGAAAGTGGTTTTATGGTTTCGGTGGATTACAAACCCCACAATGTTTAGTTTCCTTTGAGACTTATCACCAACTTTAGCTAAAAATCCAACCAACCTGAGTGAGTTGGCCAAATCCTTGCGGCCAGGAGGTTTCTTTAATGGGGTCATTAGGAAAGGTTTCAATGGGACTCCGGTCTCCATGCCTAAAAACCTGAAAATAGATTAAGACAGTAATGTTATAAATTTCATTTTGGTATTTGGCCTCTACTCATCATAATAGATATTTTTCTAAACCACTGGTTCTCAATCTTGGCTGCTCATACCATCACTTGGGGAGTTAAAAATATTCTGAGCCACTCCTAGTGATTTTGTTTTATGAATTTGGGGTACGGCCAGGGCATCAGGATTTTAAAAACCTTCCCAGGTAAATCGTAGGTTAAGAACCATTGTTCTAAAATCACTAACACTTTTCCTGTGTCTCAGGTAAAGCAAGTAACAAATGATTAGCCGTTAGGAGGCAGACCATCCGCAGATGGAGACTGGTTTGTGCATCGGACAGGACGAGAAGGAACACAAAGCTCAGTAAGATCTCTTTATTGCAGATGCACTCTGATGAGGAGTAGTCTTCCCTTAATTGTGGTTACAGTAATAATGGTGTCAACATTTTTGCCTATAATAAAATGCTTCATAGAAATTGCAACTATTTTGCATCAATGATACTTTAGTTTTTAGGAGGTTGGAGGTAAAGGAATTGCGGCGGGGAGATGAGAAGAGCGAATTCTCTATACTTTAAGGACATACTTTGGACATGTACACATGTCATGCTATTTTTTTAAATTGATTTCAGAGAGAGGAAGGGAGAGGGAGAGAGGGATAGAAACATCAATGATGAGAATCATTGATCTGTTGCCTCCTGCACACCCCATAACTCAGACATGTGCCCTGACCAGAAATCGAACTGTGACCTTCTGGTTCATGGGTTGATGCTCAACTACTGAGCCCCACTGGTTGGTATGTCATGCTATTTTGAGTGCCCATTTTACTCTTTGGGGTGCAGCCTGAACTTTTGAAACCTTGATTATAATATGTTTTCTGAGCAGTATACCAAGCCAAACACAAAGTTATTTTATAAACAAAAGATAGGGAAAAAAAAACACTCAAGAAGTACAAGATGGCTCCATCCTGTTTGGCTCAGTGGATAGAGCGTCGGCCCTCGAGCTGAAAGGTCCTGGGTTCAACTCCAGTCAAGGGCACATACCTCGGTTGCAGGCTTGATTCCTGACCCTGGTTAGGACTCATGCGGGAGGCAACCAATTCATGTGTCCCTCTCACATTGATGTTTCTCTCTATTTCTCCCCCTCCACTCTCTCTAAAAATCAATGGGAAAATATCCTTGTGCAGGAGGCAGCTGATCAATGATTCTCTCGCATCATCAATGTTTCTATCTCTCTCTCCCTCTCCCTTCCTCTCTGAAGTGGGTGAGGATTAACCAGAAGAAGAAGGAGGAGGAGGAGGAGGAGGAAGAAGAAGAAGAAGAAGAAGAAGAAGAAGAAGAAGAAGAAGAACAACAACAACAACAACAACAACAACAAGATGAAGTCTACATTGATGCCAGCACACACATTTAATTGCACTTTTCACTTATACTACCTGGCTAAGATGCTCCACTGAAAAGAAAGCCAGGAGGCTGTTCTTTTGAAATTCTGTAAAAGAGCTCAGTAGACACTGAATAAGAAAGAGTATCAAAGCTTTAGCCATCTTTGAGGCCGTGAGGGAGGTTCTAAGACTTTGGTTGTGTCTCTGGTGTCTGAAGAAAACTGATCTTTTGGTCCCTAAACCAGCAATTTTCAACAGGTGTGCTCAAGAAATTTTAAAACATGCAATACCTGGCTATTTAGTCAGGGACACTGACCTCTTTCCCCTTAGATTGTAAAAAAAAAATGACAACAGCCAACACAACAATAGCTGTTTGGTGTGAATGAATCAAAAGTATACCTATTTTTTAAAAATCAGATTGGCGTGTGCCACAGAATTTTGGTAATTAGTTTATGTGTGCCATGAGATGAGAAAGGTAGAAAATCGCTTCCCTAAAGTAAAATCTCATTAGAACAGGCCACAGCAAATACAGGGCTAATGGTGCAGTGGGCCTTAAAAAACCATCTGGGTCAGGTAAGGAATTACTGTAATAAATGGTGCCCTCATGGCAGGAAGAAGGGCCACATATTCTCCGATGAGCACCTGCAGTTATTTGTCACCTAGAGTGACTTGGTTATGACCAGAGATTATTGAGGCTAAACATTAGTGCTTCTCTTATCACAATAGAAACACACTTCAGACTTTTACTTCCCAAAATAGTACATGCAAAACACTTTCCCAGATCTGAGTAACTAGAGTTGTTATATGGTTTCAATAGATTATAAACTCCACATTGTTTCATTTCCCTGTTTTCTCAGCTTCAGTACTGTTGACATTTGTGTTGGGTAATTAGTTCCTTGTGAGGAGCTGCCCTATGCCTTATAGGATGTTTAGCAGCATCCTTAGCCTATGCCCACTAGATGACAGTAGCATTCCCCACTTGTGACAACCAAAAAGGCATGTGCCCTGACTGGGAATCGAACCATGACTCCTGGTTCATAGGTCCACGCTCAACCACTGAGCCACCGCGGCCAGGCAGACCTCAAGTGCTTTAAAAAAAAAAGTCAATCAGAATGTGTTACTTGGTTGCTTAGAATCCTCTCATTCTGTTTAAATTTATTTGGCAGAAAATCGTAAAGATATACAAAAGTAGAGATTGTTATAGTGAACCCCTGCCTACGCTCAGACATCATATAATTTCAGGCATTATATCATTTCTTATTGCTCTTTGCATAAAATTATAATTTCCTTACTCTGGCTCACAAGATCCTACCTGATCTGGCCCTGCCCACCATAATCTTCTCACCTTACATTTTTGCTAAACGTGGTTAGTCACCAAGCCCTCCTGCTGGCCCATCCATCCGATATAATAAATTTGTTCCAGCCTCAGAGTGTTGATGTCCTACCTGCCTCAAATGGCCTGTTTCTACTTCTTCCCCTGGGGCTGGAGGAGGGGGAGGTAGGGGAAGATTACACACACACACACACACATACACACACACAGTCGCTAATTCACATCTGTCCTGGGAAAGGCACCCTCTGCGGAGAGGCCTCCCCTTGACCACAGGTTACAAAGTAATTCCTGCTCCATCTCTCTCCCTTCCCCCGGTTCTATTTTTTCCCCTATTTTCTTGGGTTTTGTGTGTATGTGTATCTGGCATCTCTTCTCCCCCTAAATTCCTTGGCAGTAGAAGCCTTGCTGTCATGGGCACCGCTATATCCCCAACACAGTGCTGGCACACAGGACGCACATGCTCCCACACAGCAAGATGCCCCGCACTCTGCCCAGCGAGATGCCTGTGAAGGACATGTAGGCCTAGGGGGCCACTGAGCCCAGGAGAGACCCTGGAGGGTTGTTCGTGAGTGGAGGCCAGAGCCCTGGTTTTGTTTGCCAGTAGAGAGTTTTCCCTGGTCCCTCTTTTAGATGCCAACCAATTTGTAGGCGTGGCTCCGGACAGTTACAGCTGGAGTCCCCAGCACCCAGTATGTCCCAAAGAAGTTCCAGTTCCTCTTTAATACCAAGATAATATTACACGCCTTGCTGGGTCATTTGGGGGATTCAAAATACAAATGTAAGAGCCTAGCATCTAGTGGATGCTCACAATATGGTAGCTGCGATTCTTACTTTGATAGAAGCAGAAGATAACATTTATAGGCCTTGAGAAGTTCCTGCCTGTGTTCTAAGGTATTGTTCAAACATGAACAATTAAGATGAAAGCAAATAAAAGGGCAGTCGCCAGTCTTATTCTAGAGAAAAGTTATGAAGGAAAGGACAAGTAAGTCAGTGGATCAGTAAGTCAGACCGTGGTTGGAGTGAATAAATTCTGTTTAACTCTTGAGTCGCATTTTAAATTTTTATTTTTTCTAGTTTTTATTGGGCCAGGGACCCAAAGCTGGGAAGAAAAATGAACAAACTTAAAAGAAAAAAAGACATGTAAATACTTTATCCTTTTTAGAACAAAAAGAATAGAAAAGAAAAACAAATCCTGGCATTTTAATTAACTGGTTATGAATGTTACAAAAAGCACACATGGGATAATTGTATGTATTATGTAAGTGTATGTATGTTAATAATAGTTACAATGTTTGGGGCATTTACCAGACAGGCTTATAAGCACTTCTAAGTATTAACTCAATGAAGACTCACAACAACTCCATGAAGTACTATTATCCCCATTTTACTGATGATGAAACTGAGGCACAGAAAGGTTAAGTTACTCATCAAAAGCCACACCGCTAGTAAGGGGTAGAGCTGTAATCAAACTCAGGTGGTCTGCACATTTAAACACGATGCTATGGTGTGCTGTGTAGTACACAGTATTGTAAGTTTCTTCGGTGTTTATAGTTCATATTAATTTTTAAGACTTTCAAATGTTTAATGCCTCATATATATCCCACCTCCATGACCTCATCATCTTTCCAGCAACCAAAATTGAAAACTCAGAGTAATTTTGGTTTCTCTTTTTTTCCTTATTATTCAACTCATAGGGATTCTGCCTTCACAATTTTTTTTTTTTTTTAAAGAAGTTCATCCTTTATTTTCCAACTCAGGTCTTTACTGTGCTTTTCCTGAACTGTGGTAGCATCCTCTCCCTGTCCTCCCCTCCTGCCTTTTCCTTCCTCAAACCATACTGCAGATGTGCCACCTCCAAGAGAAAATGAATTATAATTCATAGTGGGTAAGACTTGAGTACAAAGAGGTGACATAGTTAGTCTAAGGGTCTAGGTAGTCTAAGGTTATAGTGTAGATAATGATCTAGTATCTTACATTCCCTTTTCTTGGATCCCTTTCAGTTACACATGTGCTTAACTACCAAGTTTCCTTATTAATTTTATAAACTAGAAAGTACAATTTGTATTTTATTAAGTTTATAAGCTCAAAAATAATAAAGGATTATCTAGAACCCTGAGGACATCATGCTAAGTAAGGCAAGTAATTCACAAAAGGACAAATACTGTATGATTTCACTTATATGAAATATATAGAGTAGTCAGATTCATAGTCAGAAAGTAGGATGGTGGTTGCCAGGGGCTGAGGGGAGGGGAGAATGGGGAGTTGCTGTATACAGGGTATGGAGTTTCTGTTTTCAAGATGAAAAATGTTGGGACAGCCCTAGCCTGTTTGGCTCAGTGGATAGAGCGTCGGCCTGCGTACTGAAAGGTCCCAGGTTTGATTCTGGTCAAGGGCACATGCCTGGATTGTGGGCTCGATCCCCAGTGGGGGGCGTGCAGGAGACAGCCGATCAATGATTCTCTCTCATCATTGATGTTTCTATCTCTCTCTCCCTCTCCCTTCCTCTCTGAAATCAATAAAAAATATATTTAAAAAAAAGAAAAAGAAAAAAGTTGGGACATATGTAATCCTTTCAACAATAAAGATTTTTTGAAAAAATAAAAGAATTAATTCCACAGAAACAAACAAACAAAAAACTGAGGTAAGAAGTAATATATTCAATGAAAAAGATATAACATTTATCCAAGCTTTGTAATTCAGAGCAAATAGATATATTATCAATATGTCCCTCCAAATTTTATAGCAAGATAACTGTGTATCAAGAGAGGTATTACTTATTTGTAATTGTCTAAAAATACATTATCTTAGACAAGTGCTTTCACTGGAAGAATATTTGTGATAATTAAATCAATTGTTTTTGTGTTTAAAAAAGAAAGATGAAAAGAATTCTGGGGTTGGATGGTTTTAATAGTAGCACCGCAATATGAATACACCTAATGCCACCAAAATGCACACTTAAAATGGTTAAGATGGGAATAATTTTATGTTCTGTGCACTTTACCACAATTTTAAACAAGAATAATTAAAGATCAGCTAGATTTTATCCAAAAGGTTGGGAAGCTTCTGTTTCAGCTGATGACTTCACATTTGTAACGTGGTTACTCTTTCATATGGATGTCATGACATTTGAACCTAAAGACAACTCTGTGAGGTAGGAAGTCTAGTTATGGTCATTCTCCCCAACTTTAAGTTTGGGGAAAACTTGAGACTCAGCTGGATTCAGTGGCCTGTCTGTGGTCTCATATCAGGTAAGTGATTCTGGAACTTGAATCAGTGAAAGTTTAACGTTTTCCTAGGTATGGCTTTCTTTCCACTTTTATTTTGGCACATAGCACTAGAGAATTTAGAACAGTATTGGGCTGCCCACCTGAGGAGTAACTTGCCAATGTTTCCTTTCCCGGAGGAGTGAGGAAGAACCCTGAAGGTCTGAGGTCCCTGGAAAAGCATGATGGCCAGCCTCATTTGAATTTGCCCAACCACAGTGTGGAAGTTACTCATCCCAGTGTAGAGATACTGTGCTTAAGATTTAGAGGCTATTTTCTTACAGGATATTCTATGGCCTGAGTAAGAATTTTGCAAGGTTAACAATAAAGAATAAGAAGAGCTTATACGGTGACTCTCATTTTTGTTGTTAATCCTCACCCAAGGATATTTTTCCATTGATTTTTAGAGAGAGTGGTAGGGAGCGTGGAGAAGGAGAGACAGACAGAGATGTGGATGTGAGAGAGACACATTGATTCGTTGTCTCCCACACTCCACCTGACTGGGGCCGGGTATCGAACCCTCAACCCTTTGAAGTGCAGGCTGAGGTGACTCATCATCTCTTTCTTTGTAAAACCTTGGTGGAATGAGGAGCTTTTATCTCTGTCTGAGATCACCTGAACTTGTGGTTTTCCCCTTGTTTGGGGAGAGAGAATGCTTTCAAAAGGCATCTCCCTATTTATGGATGGAATAATGATGTACAGGATTACAGTAGGAGTGTGTGAGCATACGGATGAAACAAGATTGCCCATGAGTGATAATTATTGAAGCTGGTACATTAGGATTCAACAATTTAAAAATAGCAATTCTCTAAGGGTTTCCTACGGCATACTCTCTGGAAAAAAGGAGGTAGATTCTGAAGTCAAAATTTAGGAAATACAATTTACAAAATCCTTTCTTTGAAAGCTACAGTATAATGGGAGTCCTGCATTTAAGAGACCTTGAAACACAATTTAAAGCATGCTCAATTCCCAAAGCTGATTTGACTATTGAAACCCACTTCACCAAGCAATGTCTATCAATAGCTAGTCCAACTAGCATTCTATGGGGCACACTTTGGTGAACCTGTTTTAGAGGATCATGTGGTGACCCTGCTTATGAGACAGAACAAGGACCAAGGCCAGTCTCCTGTCCTTCCTGCCAAGAACAGCTTTTCCGAGTTGGGGGAGATTTATTTATTTTGGATCACAGAAGAAAAGGGAGAAAACCACCTGCGGATTATAAATTAAGACAACACTCCAAACCTTTACAGGTTGATCTCAGCTCCAGGTGCTGGGTTTTATGCACATAACAGGAACATACTGTCCAGTGAGGCAGGGCATGGCTCTGGGATCATACAGCCTGGGTCCAAATCTTAGCTGTGTGACCATGGGCAAGTTGCTTAACCTCTTTGTGTCTCAATTTTTTTCATCTATAAAGTAGGGATCATAAAAAACCTTATAGGGTGGTTGCCAGATGCCCAAATATCGCATGGAACCTACTAACACTAAAAAATTATTTGCGGTTTACCTGACATTAAAATTTCACGGGACATCCTGTGCTCTCCTGGCAACACTACTTTATAGGGTGGTTGGGAGGATTATGTGAAATAATCCATTTTGAACTCTCAGAACAGTGTTTGCATCTGCCATTCATGGAAGAAAGCTGTGGTAGGAGAAATTGTTAACATTGGCTTTGTGTGAGAATTGTTCATTGTTTTTGGCTGCCAGTGAACTACCTCTGTAAGGTTTTTCTTAGGGAAGACTTAAGTGGGACTCCCTAAACTTATGTTAACTAAGAGTGGAGGAGAGTTTGGTAGTCAAGGGAAGTTGGCCTGGGCTGTAGTAAAACACGGAGGAGACCCAAACACAGGCAGTTCACTGAGGGTTGACTGTAATATCTCAGAGAAGGTCACTACTGAACTGGCTTATCACAGGTTTACAGCATTGCAGGGCAATTTCTGCAATTCCCACCCTTGCTCAATGCACATGTTGGCAAAGGAACTCATGCACAGAACTAAAAGTCTAACTCGCATGGATTTCCCTCTGTAACTGAAAGTCTAACTTCCCATGGTAGTGCACTATATTACACAGCGTTTTCAGCACAGGAGCCTGACAGCTGGTGAATCGTCTGTAAATAAATTGATGGTATATTTCTCTGGTTCTCTCTCTCTCTCTCATTGTTGACTCATGACCTAGTAAAGATTTACTGGACTAAGAATCATGACTTGCATAAACTCGTGGCTATGAAATTTTCTTTTTTTTTATAGAAGGAAAAGGAGTTTTGACTACACTTAAGCTGACAAAATAGGAACGTCATGTTTAATTTTTAAGAACATTCTAAAAATAAATCATGAACATTCTTACAGAGAGAAAAATCTACATATTTATCAGCATACTTTCACGAGCAAAGGAAAAATGTGAAAGAGAAAGAGGGAGAGGACCTGTGAAAGACAAGGAAAGGGTCAGGGGCAGAAACAGATCAAAGAGAAACAGAGATACAGAGAAAATCAGACACAAACAGAAACCAACAGAAGGATTCATTCCAGAACTCCTATGTAAAGTGGTAAATCCCCTTTATTTTGCAAACTCTTTCTATTTTTAAAACTGTGCCAACAGTATATTTTCTTTCCCGAACATCATGCATTAGGCAGCCTTAACCCGCCCCCGCCCCCCGCCACCTTTTCTCATAACCTGACACACATATGGGTGGGGAAAAACATGATTTCAGTGGTCAAACAAATCGATGTATCAGGAAGTCATCCTAGAACGCTTAAGTTTAGTTTCACTTCTCTGTTTCAAACACTGTTTGTAAATTTACTGATAAACAGAAGGATTTCTTCACTCAGAAATGACTGGGTTTTTTGGGGGTTTGCAAACAAATCATCATTAAATGGAATGAAGCTAGTTCAGCCCCTGGTACTAAACAGCGTCCACTCTGTGGCTTCTTCTACCGGCTGGATTGGCTGTCAAAAGGAGCCTGCATTTGAGGCAGCTGTGAAGAAAGTGGATACAGGAGGAACATGGGCAAAGGCAAAAATACCCAAACCAAACACCTTTGCATCAGCACACGTTAAAACTTCACTCCCAGGAACTTGCGAAACCTGATTATTCACTCTCCCAGTTTGGTCTCCCCAAGGCAACAAACAAGGGTAACCAGAAACCTGACACTCGATGTTCAGACCCTGCTGGTCACAGTTTTGAGAGAAAAGCAGTGAGAAAAGAGTACTCACCAGGGTCACAAACTTCAGCTCCTTAGCTCCCACACCTGGGTCAAGCCAGAAGGAAAGCAGAAGCAAGAAGCTAAGGCTGGTTGCCCTGGCCCCCAGGCACCGGGCAGCTGTCATGCTGGGGAGAGCTGCTGCTGGCAGGACCTAGGAGGTGCAACTTCCCCTGCAAAAGCCATTAAAGGGGAAGCTATTTAATCAAGAATTAAAAGAGAAGGAGGAGCTGGGAGGAGCCAGACTCCTAACTTGTAAAACCTCCAGGTAGCTTGGGGCGGGGTTTGGCACGGTCAGATTAATTTTGGGGCCAGGTGTTAGAGATCACAATCTTCTGGATTTCAGTTGGAAGGAGACTCAGGGAAGGGAATGCTGTAGCTCAAGGTGGCAGAGCAAATTCGAAGGCGTTTTTTTGTTTTGTTTTGTTTTTGAGTTTAGCTTTATCTTTCCTTTCGATGGGGTGTGATTCAGCTTTTGCGCTGTGGCTGTCACTTGGGAAAAAGATTTACCCCGGCTTTGGAAGCCTTAAGCCAGTCATGATTCATCTTTTGGGAGTCCAGAATTCTAAGGGGTGAACTATGGAAGAAACTGGTGGTGTAATAGGATAGTAAGAAGCTAGGAAAATTCCAGGATAAGTGGAAGAGGGAAAGCGGTAGTAAGAAGTTAAGGTGAAAGCTTGCTGCCCTGGCCACCAGGCGCGGGGAGCAACGGGCAGCGGTAGCTAGTCCCAGGCTAACCCCCTGAACCTGTTGCCAAGGCCCCCTTTTCTCTGACTTCCCAGTGAGCCAAAGCAGCCCAGCCTAGGCTCTCCTGTTACTTCTTCTATGCCCTTCCTTGTTTCACTGTCCTCAGTATATTTTTGCTGTGGTCAATACATTCTTGCTTGCTTTTCTATACTTGGACTCTTGATTGAAATCTTTCTTTCAAAAAGACAAGAACCGAGGTCTCCTCGTCTCACGGGTAACACAGGTACTGGCATATTTTGGGTCTCTTACCCAGGCTACATGTGACTCCCTTTTCTAGAACTCTCATGTAGCCTGTAGAGGTATTCTTAAATTGCAGAAGAGCAAGAGCAATTTTATACTTAGACGGTATGATATATGGGGCTCATCTGTGATATTTCAAAATTAGGGTTAAAAGTTTATTTCCTAACATGACACAGCCCAACAACAATAACAAACTAACTCAGAACTCTTTACTGTCCATCACCAACGTTGGCCATGAGCCTGACATTCTGGGTGAGTCATACCCTGGCCTCTCCAGCCATGATCTCATCGGGGAAGCTATGGAAGAGGATAATCTGGACTAAGGAAACTTAGCTTCCATTTCTCTGATCCTGTCAGCTCCAATCATAGGCTAAAATGGGATTTTCAAGCAGAGCTCTTGTCCCTGATGCTTCCACCCCATTAACAGAGGAGAGCAATGCTTTCCCCACTACCTGTTCCCCAGCACACGGTGCTTACCTGTGACGGGAGGGTGCTGTTGTGATGTGATCAAGGATGCCCCAGAATGCAGTGTGTGGGAGAGCTGTTCTTCTGTGCGAGGAAATGTATGTGAAATGTGAAAGCATGTGTGGTTAGGGTTAGACATTGAAGGGGACTTGTGAGCCTCTCTTTGCCATCACATTCTCCACCTGCCAGTCTCTACTGTCATTTCTAATGGGTGAGATTTTGAGGAGATAAGCGCAGGGAAAAAAGGTGGTCCAGGGCAGAGCTGAAGTTGCCACACTGATCCCTGCTGTGTGGGCCAAGCAACCTTGGAAAGGAAGCGCCAGTACCTGCTTACTGTTCACAGGCTTAGTTCTGAACCACGGGCCTTACATTGTGCCGGACACCTGATTCTGTTCAATGTCTTATTTTCTCAAGGATCAGCCTGCTCCTTGTTCTCTGGTCTTCTTCCCTGTCTCACCCTTAGATTGATGCCTGATACTGTTCTGACTACAGTTTTAGTGCCTCCTGATAATCACACTGGTTCTGTAACCTACCTGTGTTAGGTTGTACTAGGTTAGATAAGCCCTCCTTCTAACCCAAACCCTACTACCTCTGTCACCTCCTCTGGGCTCCTTTTAGCCCTTCAAGTAAGAACAACAACAGCAATAACTTCTTATAGAAAGAAGAACAGCAAAAAGCTGCTTGAATTGAACACATCTCAATTCAAACTTAATTCAAGTTGGAATAAGTGGGTAGTTTATAATTCTGTCTCAGTCCCCATCCAAACTCCTACTTTGATTATCAAATTATAAGGGGAGGAGAAGGTTATAAATGCAGATCTGCACACCATGAAGAAAAAATTCATGAATTTTGGTAGGGTTTGAAGAACCTCAACTCAGATAAAACCTGTTTTAGAGTCTCCTTTGGTCTTTTGAACCTTGAACGCACAAAGCCTTTGTAAAGACTTAAAGAGTCACCTGGAATACTAGTAAACATATGGATATGATAGCATGGAAAGTGAGACTTGAAAAAATACTGAGATGTCTTCCTTGACATCCCAATGAAGGTTGCCAATCATTTTATTGTCAAGGATTAGCAGAACTTACTGGCTGAATCACCTTAGTTTCCTTGTGATATTTCTTTCGTCATATGTTCTACCTCTAATTAGTATGTGTTAGGAAGTCCCATAAGTGGATCAGGCTGTGTTCGTCGGAAAGCAAACACCCAGATGGAGATTTGCATATGCGAAATTTATTAGGGAGTGTTCTCAGGATCAGCAAAGGTAGGGGGAGGAGAAATGGGCAGGGTTGAGAAGAAGGAAATCCTGCTGATCCTGCTACAGTTCTACAGCAGGGACGGCCTGTGGAGTTGCTCTGAATTGGGGTGAAGGGACAGGACCTTTTACTCCGACATTCGCCAGTCATTGGGTGCAGGTTGCTCCTGGCAGGGAGTTTGGCCCTGTGTAAGGTGGCTCCCTTCTGCCAGGACACTTCTCAAAGGAGTTGACAGCTGAGTGATATCAGACAAGTTCCCAAGAGCTGGGGTGAATTACTCCTTCAGCTCATAAGAGAGACCTGGGTGGTGTAACACAGAATCACGACAATGAACAAATATTTATGAAGAAAAAATTCATGAATTTTGGTAGATGGAAGGCTATAAAAGTACTAAGTATGCCTCTGATAGCAAGAGACTGGGGTTGGAGTTGAAACCCATTAGCAGGTATATTGGCTGTTCACCAGGTAGAAAGCCAATGTTTGAACTCTCTGACTTGCTACATCTTCACAATTGTATTATTTGGCTTTCAGTGCCATATGGACTTTGGGCACTCAATAATATTGATTTATTAACAGTCAATATAAAGGCGAATTATCACTTCAGAACCTTGTTGCTATGTTAGCTGCTTTGAGGAAAATTTAATATAAGGCAAGTTTAGAGTAAAAGTTCTTTTCCCCTAAACCAGTGGTTGGCAAACTCATTAGTCAACAGAGCCAAATATCAACAGTACAACGACTGAAATTTCTTTTGAGAGCCAAATTTTTTAAACTTAAACTATAGAGGTAGGTACATTGTTATTAACTTAATTAGGGTACTCCTAAGCTGGCCTTGGCTAAAAACGTCCTCAATCTGATTGAGGTACGTTTGCTGAGGTCGACCCCTTCCAACTCTCCCATCCACACTCATCTTGTATACTTGTTTCAGATAGACAAGTGTGGATGGGAGAGTTGAAAGGGGTCGACCTCAGAGACCATACCTCAAAACAATATACCTCCCTCGCACTGTGTATCCAGCAGCCTGCCTGCGCCGCCTCTCCTGTGTCCCGACAGACCCACCGACCGACGACCAACACCCCCTACTTCTTCTAACGCCACTTCTTCAAAATAGACTTGCCCAGGCCGAAAACCGACTTCTGCGCATGGGCCATGAAGTTTCAATCGTACTGTATGTGCGCGCCCACACGTAGTATTTTGTGGAAGAGCCACACTCAAGGGACCAAAGAGCCGCATGTGGCTCGCAAGCCGTGGTTTGCTGACCACTGCCCTAAACCAATCACTGTGTGTGTGCGTGTGTGTGTGTACTTCTATCTGCCCTTGCATAAAATGACTATTGTTTAATATTTAGATAAACATCCCCTCATATCACCAATCACTATGTCATTGGAAAGTATCAAAGTAAGCTATAACTGAGATCATCTTTCCAGTATTTCTCTAACTATAAAACATGTAAGAGTCACTTGGGAAGCTTAATGAAATACAGATTCCTGGGCCTCGCTCCCAGAAATTCCAGTTCAGGAGATTCAGATAAGATCAGAATCAGTGTCCTGCCAAGCCTTAATGGAGCATGAAGTGAAAGGAAAAAACAGTAATGCTGATCCTGTCTTTATTTAAAATTTTGATATTTAATGATGACATTGTTTTACATTAATTAATTAATTAATTATTTTAATTGATATGAGAGAGAGAGAGAGAGAGCTCATGACATTGTTCAGTTGCCTCCCATTTGTGCCCTGACCAGGGATCAAAACCTGCAACCTTTTGGTGCATAACACGTCAACCAACTGAACCACCCAACCAGGGCACAAATAATTTCTTAGTGTAAGTATGTTCCATGCAATATTTGGGCATCTTGTATTTTCATTTTCTAAATCTGGCAACTACTCTACAACATTTTTTGTAAAAACATTATGATCCCTATTTTATAGATGAAAAGAATTGAGGCACAAAGAGGTTAAGCAACTTGCCCGTGGTCACACAGCTAAGATTTGAACCCAGGCTGTATGATCCCAGGGGCCATGCCCGCATCACTGGACAATATGTTCCTGTTGTGTGTGTAAAACTCAGCCCATGGAGCTGAGCTCTCCCTGTGGAGCTTGGTGGGTTGACTTAACTCATAATCAGCAGGTGGTTTTCTTGCTTTTCCTCTGCTGGAGATTTGTGAACATGGTGGGAGGAGATATAGTCAGAGGGGTGAAAAGGTGTCAAATCACACAGGGTCTTGTTTGCTTGGTGAAGAGCCTGGATTTATTCTAAATGCAGCGGGGAGACAAATGAGGAATTTTAATCAAGGGGGGGATATGTGTTAAAAATCACTGTGGCTACTTGTCCAGAGAGAATTTCAGAGGAGCAAATGAGGGAGCGAGGAGAACAGCCAGGGGGTTATAGCATTGGCACAAATAGCTTGGATCAAGGTGGACCAAGGGGAGGTGGAAAAAAGAGGATGGAGGGAAGAGCTGATCAGTCTTGGATAGGAGGTGTGAGGGGGAGTGGGAATCAAGGAGCACTCCCAGGCGCTGGGCTTGAGAATTGGATGAAGTGGTGCTGTTACCAAGGTCACATATCAGAATGCTTTGGGCCATGAGGTGCAGAAGAATCATCTGTGTTTTCATATAACAGTGGTAGAATATTCCAGGTTTGGTTAATTTAGGGCTCAAGGACATCACCAAGATCCTGGTTACTTCTTTCACCATCTCTCTCATTTAGATTAGCCCTATTTATGGTTTCAAAATGGCTGTCACTATTTAGGTATAGAGGAATTCTGCGATACCTATAATATAGCTATAATACCATGCAATAGGTATTCTAATTAAACTTTGTTTTATAGATGCGGAAATTAAAGCACAGAAAGAGTGAGTTACTTGCTTAAGGTAAGGTCACACGGCTAATAAATGACAAGCCAAGATTCAAATCCCGGATGTCTTGCTGCAGACCATGCTCTTAGTCTCTATACCAAGCGGAGTAAACAAGCAACATTTCAATCCAAGCAGAGATGTTGAATGGCGAGTGGATATGTGAGTCTGGAGTCTGGAAGAAAGACTGAGGCTATTGACATAAATGTGGTTATCCTGGACATAGAGATAGTATATAATGCCTCAGGCTTATATGACAACACATACAGAGAAATTACCAAAAGAGAAAAGGAAAAGCCAATCTATACACAGAGAAAGTGGATCAGAAGTTACCTAGGCTGGGAGTGGATACCAGAATGAGCTATAAGTGAGCAAGAGGGATCTTGCTGGGACAACTCTGTATATTTACCACACATCATTGAATTGTACACTTAAAATGAATGTTATGATATGTAAGTATATGTACCTCAATAATGTTGTTTTTTAAAAGTAAACAGAAAAGGACCAAGAACAGAGCACTGTGGCATACCAACCTTTAGAGTGCAACCAGGAGGGACCTGGAAGGGTGTTGATGAGGACTTGAAAGGGAACAGAAGAGTAGTGTCATGGGAGCTGGTGGAGAGTATTTCATGGAGGAAGAAGTCAACTGTTTCAAAAGCCCTGAGTATTTGCACAGGAAGGGTGAGGACAGAAGCAGTGGCCAGTGGATTGGGCAAGATGAGGAGGCGTTGACTCTAATAGGAGCAGTGCCCGTGGAGTGGGGAAGATGGAAGTACACTCAGAACTGACTGAGAAGGGAATGAGAAATGAGGACACAGAACTAACAGCCACCAAGGACTCTTTGGAACAATTTTGCATGAAAAGGAGCTGAAAATGAGGAAATAGATGGAGAAGTTGAGGAAGAAGATGTGGGTTTTCCCCACTTTGTGTTTGTGTGTGTTAAGCATTGAGTTTATATGATGAGTGAAAGCAAGGAAGGCGTAGAATGTCTTAAAGGCTTCAGGAGCAAGGGGTTGGGAAATACATGTCTTGGGTAGTATACGCCACGGACATATAGTGCAACGACCAGGCCGTGCCAAGGGCCCACTTGAGGTCTTGGCTACAACAGTTCCACATTCCTTTACTTTCATTGTTTGCTCATTTATCTTTTATTCAGCACAAGTTGGTTAAGAGTACATTCCTAGTTGTGTGGGTTTTCTTTTTCTTATTTCTCTTTTCTGATTTTAATTGTTAGTACTTAAAACATAACTTTAAATAATAGTTGTGATATAGGGGCACTTATAGCCCATTTATGACTTTAAAGGAACTATTTTTAATGTTTTACTGTTAGGCAGGAAGCTGGATTTTTTACTTAACACACACACACATATACAAACACACATTTCTTCACCTTCCCCATTTATAGAATTTAAAAAATCCTGCTTTATTAAGAATCTCTAAAAAATTAAGAAAAATATATTGAATAGATATCGAAAATTCTACAGATTTTTAACATCTGTGGAAAAATTATTTTAACTCCTTTGATCTTTTAGTATGTGGAACTTTAAATTGCTGCAATCATTCCTTTTGCATTTTTCTTTCCATGTGCAACTGTGTTCCATTTCTATCATTTTATTTTTGTTTTTTAAATAGTATTCATAAAATATTGGTCTGTATTTTTCTGTTATCGTTTTCAGATTTGGGTGTCAGTGTTACCCTGGCTCTGTAAATACTGTTTGAATGCCCTCTTTTGCTTTCATGCTTGGGAACTATTTTAATAACATGTGAAATCTTGTTCCTTGTAAGTTTGACAGAAGTTGATTGCTATCCCCAGTAGGAAGTGAGCATTGTGTAGTTCTCAAAGGGGAGCTGTTTAACAATTTTCTCTGTGTTTTTTAGTCTCCTTGTTTTTACTCCGTTTCTTTCACTGTTTTTGTCATTTATATTAATATTTAATTTATATTTTATATGAGTTTGAAAATTTATATTAAAATAATCCATTTCATCCAGCTTTCTTATAATATTTCAAGTTCCCTTTATATTTATGTGTAAGTATAGTTTTTTCTCACATGTAAGTTTGTTTAAAAATTATATGAGCCAGTGAACCATTTATTTGTTGTTGGTTCAAGGTTCAAATCTCAGATGTATTTATAGCTTTGTCTCTGTTTTTTCTTCCCCACCTCCTAATTCATAGCTTTCTGCTTTATTCTTTTTTTTTTTTCATGTTGTGTCATTTAGTTCACTTTTGCTTTCTTTCTTGGTCAATAATAAAAAAGCTTAAAGTTATGAGTTTTCATGATGGCTTTAGAGGTTACTCAGTTTCTTATGCATTGTGATTATATTATTATTTTATAAGTTAGTTACTATTTATTTGAATTTTTTTCTTGGCCAAATTGAGAGAGGGTTTCAAAATGTTTTGGTGACAGGGCACTTTGTTTTTTATTAATTTTGAAAGGCAAGCTAATGTTTCCTACTGTAATTGTATTTCTGCCCACTTCTCATTGCATTTTTAAGTTGCCTTATATATTTACATGCTATAATATTTGCCTTATAAAAATGAATGATAACTGGATCTTCATTGTGAACTGTACCATTATTTTCATATAGTGACCATTTTCATGTATTTTTTTCTCTATCAAAGTGGCATACTTGCCCTAGCCCATGTGGCTCAGTTGGTTGGAACACTGTCCCATGCCCCCAAAGGTCACAGGTACAATTCCCAGTCAGGGCACATGCCTAGGTTGTGGGTTCAATCCCCAGTTGGGCACATACAGGAGGCAACAATTCAATGTTCCTCTCTCTTATTGATGTGGCATAGTCTCCCCAATTATTACATGACTGAGCCTTTTCTTCACATTACAATGTATATTCTGAACTTCCTCTCATTTTGAGACAGTCCATCATCAAAACAACACACATCCTATAAAAAACAGCCAGATGAACTCCTACCTTCTACAACTTGGCTTCAATGGTTACATCCATGGCTTCAATGGTGACATTGTTAGAATTCCAGATGTCTCTAGGTCCGCTCTTAGCATCAAGGCAAATGTAGAATGTAGAAAATGTATTCCCCATAAAACTAACCAACCAACCAAACATACAACTTATAACTTGGACAACAGGGGAGTGAGGGAACAGAAGATGAAGCATCCATCTTATATAAAAACTGCTGTTTGAGCCCTAACCGGTTTGGCTCAGTGAATGGAGCCTCAGCCTGTGGACTGAAGGGTCCCAGGTTCGATTCTGGTCAAGGGCATGGACCTTAGTTGCGGGCACATCCCAGTAGGAAGTGTGCAGGAGGCAGCTGATTGATGTTTCTAACTCTCTATCCCTCTCCCCTCCTCTCTGTAAAAAAATCAATAAAATATATTTTAAAAACAACAACAACAAACCCCCCCCCTCCCGCTGTTTGAAATTTTAACCCTGCTATTTCCGGTTTCTGTAAATGCCTGCTGGCTTAAATAATAAGGAAAATAAGACTACTCCCATTTCAAAGAGGCAATTAAACCTTCCCAGACGAAGTTATCAGTGCTGGCACCAGGCCAAGCCTTTGGTCGAGGTCTCAAAGACCCATCGGGGCTCTTTAAGAACTTGCAAAGGGGACCGGGAAACCCCATATTTGGGAGTGAAAGAGGGTAAAATGGTATAAATACAGGATACTTACTGTGTGACTTTGCCCAGAATTTGAGAGACATTTTCCTCTGGGCCCACATGTAATAATAATAATAATAATAAGTGTAACTCCAACTCTCCAAGTGTTGCTTGGTTCTTCTCTGGTTTTCTGTAAGACAGGTAGGTTAGGGCTTAGGGTTGATCTGAAAGAATTACCTGCGATGCTGGGTAAGCCACAACAACAAAAATCTGAATCCTGGACACTGGTCCCAGAGATCCTGATTTGGAGGGTAGGGTGGGAGTGACTGAATAAAGAAAGTGAAGGGATT
>NW_006295559.1:6257349-6272054 GCF_000327345.1 Myotis davidii | reverse complement strand
CACAAGAAGTGGTGCACTCGGGGGGGGAGAGGGGGTCCCTCAGCCTGGCCTGTGCCCTCTCACAGTCTGGGACCCCTCGGGGGTGTCCACTTGCTGGCTTAGGCCTGCTCCCCAGGGGATTAAAAATTTTTAATAAAAACATAAAATAAAATTAGAACAGTAAAATCCACTCATTATGGATTTATAAAAACAATAAACTATAAAGAAAATAATATGATAACAATATCATAAATGAATAGTATTTCACTTAAGTCCTCATTGATTTTAGGTGGATCCAAATTTCAAAATGTAGAAATGGATATCTTAGGATCAATGAAATATATACATGCATATTCATTTGTTCATGATTAGAAGCACAAAGTTCTTTCTTTTTCTGGATATTTGCTTAAGATATTATATATACCGGGTGCCCCCCCCCCAAAAAAAATGTATACACACTTTGAATAATTATTCATTCCAATGGGTTTAATTTGAAAAGCAACATCACTTGAGCTATCAAAAAATGTATGTGTATACATTTTTGGGACACCCTATATTTTAAAAATTATGTTAACAACTGCTTTTCTTATCCTATATAATAAAAAGCCTAATATGCTAAGTGTCCAACTGATTGGTTGACTGTTCGACCAGTCGCTATGACACACACTGACCACCAGGGGGCAGATGCTTCGACCGATAGGTTAGCTTGCTGCTGGGGTCTGGCTGATGGGGACTGAGCAAGATGGGTCGGACACTCCCTGGAGCCCTCCTGCGGTCCCTTCCTGGCCCTGACCTGCACCAGTGCGGTCCCTTGACCTGGCCTGTGCCCTGTCACAAACCCGAACCCCTGGAGGATGTCGGAGAGCTGGTTTTGGCCTGATCCCCACAGGCCAGGCCAAGGGATGCCACCTAGTAGTATTTAACATGTATATATTTTTTGCTTTTTCCTATTTTGAATTACACTGAAATGAATAATGTTATAAATCTTATATAATTTTGGATTATTTTCTTAGGATAGATTTTAGAACAGCAACTACTGAATCAAGAGTGAATTGTTTAAATGCTCTTCATAATATTGCCAAATTGTTTTTAAAAAACTTTTTTCAATTTTTATCACCACTGACCATGTTTAAAATCCCAGCTGAAAGCATATAATTTCCACATCTTAGTATTTCTCCCTTCCCTTTCCTTCCTACCCTTCCTTCCCTTCCCTTCCTTCCCCTTCCCTTTCCTTCCCTTCCCTTCTTCCCTCTCTACCTCTCTCTTTCTCTCTCTCTAATTTGATATACCAAAAATTAGTATTCTATTGTTTTATTAGGTATTCCTTCAATTATTGGCAAGTATAAAAGCTTTATTTTAAATTTCTGGTTTCGCAGCCATTTTCAATTTCTCCTTTGATTAATTATTTGTTAATACTATTTACCTTTTTTTATAGGGTTTAAGTATTTTTCATATTGATTGTTTGATCTCTTTAAATATTAACTTTTTATTTTATGTATTGCAAATATTTTTCCTAGTTTGTTATTGGTTTACATTTTGTTGATGATATTTTTGACATGGTAAAGCATTCAATTCTTACATAGTTATTGTATTTTTTTCTTTCAACCCTTTTAAGCTCAGATGTTGCTGAGCCAATTATTTACCAGAACTCCAACCAGACTAATTGTCTGAGGCTAACCTCAGACAATTAAGTAAAAACACATTCTAAATGATAGGTAGGACACGAGTCTCAAGTTCCTGATGGCCCCTCTTAAATGCCATCCTTTTTTTCTTTTAAATGCTATTCTCGCTAAATGTTAAAATGTAGCACAGCATTTTGCAGGTGCAGCTGCAGCTGTTACTGAATACGCTTGATGGGAACTCAACCAGGTAAGTTTAACAACTGTAAAGAAGAAATCAACATGTAATTAACCAAGTAGTAGTGGCTAATGAGCAATGGCTAAGCCTCCCCCCAGGGAGAGAGCTTTGGCTGTGAATCCCCTGTCTCCTTCTAAATAAAACTACCTAACAACCAACACTCCTCGTTCTTGAACAGAACATCCCAAGTGATGAACCCCTTGAGCTCGGGAACATAAGGGTAATCCGTAGCATTTTCTGAAAACTTCCTGTTGCCAGACCCTGTGACAAGAGCTTTACACCATTCTCACAACAACCCTGAAAACGATGGTGTTTGCAAGCTGGGGAATGGCCCCGGTGAAATCTGAAACTGCCCCAGGAAGGGCAGGGAGAAATCAAGAAAGAGGCCAATGACCCCTTCAGATTGGTAGGTGGCAGGGGTAACCAGCAGGGAGCTTCCCTATGAGCTTGCTCAGGCCGCTGCAAGACCAGTCGGTCTCCATTCCTTTCACCAGAGTCTTTCTAAGAGAGGCCTGAACTGGGTTTAGTCACATATACTGTCCAGAAATAAAATATATTTTAAAAACAACAACAACAAAAACCCCCTGCTGTTTGAAATTTTAACCCTGCTATTTCTGGCTTCTGTAAATGCCTGCTGGCTTAAATAATAAGGAAAATAAGACTACTCCCATTTCAAAGAGGCAATTAACTGGCCTCCTGTTTAAAATGTTTGAGGACCCCTGGATGGTCTCAATCTCACCTTGCTCTCTCAAGGCTGCGTCCTTGACCATAGCTCCCACCGTGGGACTGGTAGGCAGAATGGAAATTCCAAGGAGTGAGGGGGTGAGGAGTCTCCAAAGGTCTGGATGGACCTCTCAGGTCAACGAGAGGTCACGCCCTCGGGATGACCTCTCCCAGCAGAAAGGTAGCTGTTATCTACGTACAATGAGCAGACGAAAAAGAGAAGAGTTTGGAGGTTAACGGACGTTTTCAGGACACAGAATATTAGGAGCCAGAGTTAAACCCAAGATTTCCTGAATATAAAACCGGTCTTTTTAAGCATTCTGCCATATCTCTGCTAAAAGGTATGTGTGAGCCACGAGTTTAAAATAATGACAATTTAAAAAAAACTATTATCTTGGTATTTAAATTAGTAACACAATTTCGTTTTCTATCATGAATTTATTTAAGAACTATTTATGGAATTTGAACTTTACTGGGCATGGTGGTTGGTGGTGTTGGTGACACAGAAATATTTACTTTTGGAAAGTATTTCAGAGTGAGGCAAGGGAAATCGGATAAACTAATCACCTAACGTGGGGTGGGCATGATGTGCTCAGAAAAGAAAAGAGAGGGATTGACTGTGTGTGTGTGTGTGTGTGCGCGTGTGTGTGTGTGTTATCTTCCCTTATTCTCTGAAAACCTGGGTCGCTTCTAAGCAAACCTACCCATATCTTGGCGTTCCTGCCTCACATGACCACCTGCCTCTATATGGTCCCAGCCACTGGCTTCTTAAATTTATATAAACTTATTTGCTCTCCACTCCTTCTGTTCTCAATATAGACTCATGTTCCCGAGGGATAAATCTACAGAGTGTACCTTTTGGACATAAACAGAACAGGTGGTTTGGAGCAGAGGAAGTTTCTTGAGTTCCCAAATGGGCCTGTGTGAAGTCAATCTATGTTGGCTCCAGTGGCCGAGGTAAAAGCATACGGCCCCTTTTAGTTCATCTTTGCTCTGTAGCCCTCTACTTGAGTTACACTTCCTAGTGAGGCCCAAGTGAGGGCTGGCAAGCTTACTTCTTAATACTTAAAATGCTTTACTTTTTTGACTTAGCATAGTATAAGTCTTCTTCCCATTACTGCACACTTGGAATCAACGTTAAAAGCCCATTATTCTAATCACCTGCCCACTTCCCAGCTCTCCAGAGCAGGATGTGCTTTAGGGAATAAGGGCACAGGTGGAGATTTGACTCCTGATCTCACTTCACGAAACCTGTGTGTCTCTGGGCCAGCAACTTGAGCTTGTAAAACCTTAGTGTTCTCACCTGTAAAATGGGGATGATAATAGTGACTAACTCATAAAATTTGGGGGGGGGTGTGCTGATTTAAAAAAATAAAATATAGGGTGGAGCAAAAGTATGTTTACGGCTGTTCGTATGGAAAATAATACAAGAATAAACTCTGTGTTTCATGTACTCACCCTGTACATAACATGTATTGTCTTAGACAACTGATTTTTTGACGTTTGAAGTATTCATTCAGCATCTGCTATGTGGCCAGGCAAGTTTTACGTGCCAGGGACACAATAGTGAGTGATGTTTATAACAACATAGCAAAACAAAGCCTCTGTCTTCCTAGAGCTTATGTAAGAATAATAGAAGCAGACAATACCCCCAAACACATAAACCTATGATAGAACTTCTGATAGCAAGAAGTTCTATGCAAAAGTTAAGCAAGGCAAAGAGGAAGAAACAGATGTTATTAGATGAAGATAACAGGGAGGTCTCTTTGTTTTGTTTTGTATTTTTTGTTTGATTTTTAAAAAATATATTTTTATTGATCTCAGAGAGGAAGGGAGAGGGAGAGATAGATAGAAACATCAGAATCATTGATTGGCTACGTCCTGCATGACCCCCTACTGGGGATCGAGCCCGAAACCTGGTCATGTGCCCTTGACTGGAATCGAACCTGGGACCCTTCGGTCCACAGGCCAACACTCTTATCTACTGAGCAAAACTAGCCAGGGCTGGGAGGTCTCTTTGAGTAGGTGAAACTTGAACAGAGAGACCTGAATAAAGTAAGGGAGTGAAAGGCGTGTCTTTCTGAGAGAAGAGTGTAGCTTGTGAGTAGGGGGCCAGGGGGAGAAGAACTAGAGAAGGTAGGAAAACATTCGATTCTTCCATTTTATGTTTCCTACTGAACTCGATTGCTTTGACTACAACTGTGGTTTAAGACTGTATCTTATGATGGGTGGTTTTACCTGGGTTATGCTTGTTGAGGAACTGATTGGGTTGAGTGACCCTAAGGACAGTGGAGATTTGATCGATGCTCTCCTGGTTTGAGTATAGCTGTCACTCACTCTAGCTGGCCCCGCAGAGCTTGGGAGCCCAGAATGAGAACCAAGCTATGTGGTGGATGACAAAGATCTCCATTGTACTTGGAAAGTAATTGCCAAGACTGAGCCACATCTTACAGGCGATAAAAATGTACTATGTAAACCCTGGCTGGTTTGGCTCGGTGGATAGAGCATCGGCCTGCGGACTGAAAGGTTCCAGGTTCTATTCCAGTCAAGGGCGCATGGCTGGGCTGCAGGCTAGATCCCCTGTAGGGAGTGTCTAGGAGGCAGCTGATCAATGATTCTCTCTCATCATTGATGTTTCTCTCTCTCTCTCCCTTCCTCTCTGAAATCAATAAAAATATATTTTAAAAAATGTACGATGTAAAAGTGACTTCCCATTATAGGTAATGATATATTACAGGTAGAATTTTTTCCTTTCTTTTTTAACATAGGTTTTTCTGATTTTAAAAGTTAAAGGAAATGTTGATTAAATGCCTTTCATATTCTAGGCACTAGAATTATAAATATATATAATTTATTCCTCACAATAATCCCAAGAGGTAGGATTTAAATCCACATTTTATGAGTGAGGAAAGAAGGCTCAGAGAGGTTAAATAATTTGTCTAAGATCACACAGCAGGACCAGCATTTGAAACCAAGATTACTGCAATTCCAAAGGCTATGAGTGTTCACTCACAGAACAATGCCTCCCTCAGGCAGGGAGTTTTAGTCATATTAGCCAAAAAGATGTTCTCTTCTGACTTTTAAATAACGTCTTTCTCTCTCTCTCTCTCAAAAAAAAAGAGGGTCCTCAAATCTTCATATTGTAATGTGGCTTGAAGAAGAAATTAAGAATGTTTGATAAACATTTGTTTTATAAGTTGATTTTGAAGGAAGTTCAAAACACTGAAGAAAAGTGCCAGTTCAATAATAATTCTCACACAACAGATTAAGTCCTCTTTTGAAAGGTAGAGACTGACCCTGTTTGACAAGCTCTCTCACATGCTGTTTTTCCATCTCCCCATCCCGCTCTGCATTTCCTACTCTTGAACGAGGAGCACAATGATCCTATTGAGAATATTATTCCTCAGGAGGAACCACCATAATTCAGCTCAACAGTCTGCCTGAATTCCTTGGTTCGTGGCCTCCTTCCATCTTTAAAGCAGCAATGGCCGGTTGAGTCATCTCACCTGGCATCACTGACTTTCATTTCCCTCTTCTGCTTTAAGGATCCTTGTGATTACATTAGGCCCAACTGGGTAACCCAGGCTATTCTCCCTTTCTGAAAGGTGATCAGCAACCTTAATTCCATCTGCAACCTTAATCGCCCTTTGCCATAGTCACAGGTTCTATGGATCAGGACATGCACATCTTTGGGGGACATTTTTCTGCCGACCACAAGTACCTGTCTCAGGGCTATTGCGCGGATTCAATGAGATACGCCCATGAGACACTCTGCACAATGCTCACCCTGATGTAAGTACTCAGTGAACGGTAGCCTTAGAGTTGTCATTATTAGTTTGTGTCTTCAGTCTCTCCCCACTTCCTCCCAGGCTCCCCTTCATACTGCATTCGGAGTAATATTTTCAAAAGACCAATCTCATCACATTCTCCTCATTGTCATTTCTTACTTGGGGCCCCCTTCTGTTCTCCTGCTGTTTTCTATGTATTAATTCACTATTCTCTAACTGTCGCTTTATCTCTGTCTTCCACCAGCGTGTAAGTGATGGTGCTAACGTATGGTCCATGGACCAGCAGCATTGGTCACAAGGGAACCTGTTAGAAATATAGAACCCAAGTCCCCACACCCCCGCCTATGAAATCAGAGCTGCATTCTAACAAGATCTCCAAGCGATTCATATATCTGTTAAAGTTTGAGAATTGTTCTAGAATACAAGTCATTGGTAAATAGTAGGTGCTCAATAAATGTTTATTGACTAAAATAATGAATAAATACATGCACTTGTGTTAAGTGTGGAGAGTACATAAGTGACAGATGTGATTTTCCACAGCTTTTTGAAAGCATTCTACTCTTATATGTCTCCATGTCTCTGTATAGACTACATGATAATCATGGTGGAACGATTTAAAGGTGGGAGCTTAAACACCTGCAGAATTACACTGGGGCATGATAGAACACAGATTAATGAAGATTTTTGTCTGTTTTGGCTTACCACTGCACCCCATTACCTGGGATAGTGCCTGGCACATAGTAAATAGTCCATAAATATGGTTCAATAAGTGAAACCACAAATCCATTGAAAAACTCTACCACACTGGGGAAACCATTTTCAACTCAAATCCATTCAGGAAGCTACTCTTCCCACCCAAAGAGACAGGGTTTGCCATACTTCTCTCCTCTTGCCACCACCAGAGGTTGTTCATTTCTAAGAACACACAGCTCTTCTGGATGTAAAATGTCCAGATAAGAGATAGAAGGTGAAAAAGCTGCAGGACCCTGTCACCAAAGACAGAAGCCATTTGTGGGCCAATAATTCACATAGTGAGCTGAAGAATTCTTCATGGCAAAAATACTGTCTTGAGTATATGCAGAGGCAGCCACTGGAAGTACAGGTTTTTGATCCAAGAAAACAGTGCCCATTGTATTGGGATGGAAACAGCATGGGACTCAGAAAAGTGGATCAACAGATCTTGATCAATGAAAGAAAAGAAATCTAAAGGAATGGAGTCCCGGTGACTAAGGACTTCAACTATTTCCTTTATAATGAGAAATTTGAAATGAATACCAGGCCTTTGTCAGTTGACTTGTTGTTCATGCTACTGGAGCTGTGTAGTAACTATACATGGTTCTCATTCCATAGTTGGAGTTCAGTCATTCTTAACTAATTGCTGCTGTCATTAAGCACTGAATTAAACAATGCCTACAGGTATTGTTCTAAATAGCTATTTGGCCTGGGTGGACCCAGGTGACATGTGCTCAAAGCTGAAACACCACCAAGTCAGCTCTCTCCCCACCCCCATTGCTCTAATAATGTTTGTTTGTCTTTTATGGTGCAATTCACAATGCCTCTGCACATGCTGTTCTCTCTCTAGAATGTACTGTGCTGCCTTTTGCTCTTCATTTCTACATATCCTTTAAGAGCCAATGTAAATGTCACTCTTTCTCAGTCTTTCCTGACTTCCCCAAGTTAGATTGTCACTACTTTCTCTGTTTCATGGCCATGTACACACATCTATTATAACATAAAGTCACTTGTTCACCTTCTCTTCTCTCCAGATCAATTGGGGGCTACTTTATGTATAGACTACACCTCACTCTCCTTTAATCTCCCCCATCGCTTGACTCTCACAAATTGCCAGCACCTAGTAAGCTCCTGGCAAAAGTTTGCAAAGACAGGTCTCATCACCAAGGGAAGCAGCCAGGCCTCACCACTTCTTAGAATATCTCAGTGAAGGTACAGTTGACTTGCTGTGAATAAATGAATGGCCTTAAGTGCTTAGCTGAGTACCCAGACCATGACTGTATCTGGTTGGTAGCCTCCATCATTGTACAAGACACAGCAATTGACTGATCAATCAGCTTGGTTAGAGGACAGACAGTGCTTTCCTCACTTGATGAATAGGCCATAGTTATACCCTCCCCAGTGACCTAGTTGCCAACTGCTTTGTACAAGCTAAGTAACACACTGGCTTTTAAAAATGTATTATCATAATTATTATCAAGAAATAATTTTTATTGCCAGAAGGACTTCATCTGGAATGAAGACCCAACTATAAGTAAACTTAACATTCTACCTTCAGAAGTATATTTAGTTTAGTCATTTTGAAGACAAGCCAATAGCAAGCTACACATTGAACATAGGATAAGTTGAAGACAAGCCAATAGCAAGCTACACATTGAACTCAGGATAAGTTCCCTTCCTCCCTCCCTTCCTTCCTTCCTTCCTTCCTTCCTTCCTTCCTTCCTTCCTTCCTTCCTTCTTTCCTTCCTCTTCCTCAAGTATTTATTGAGTACTTACATTTTGACAGACCCTGTTTTAGGCATAGGGAAGTAAAGGAGCCACATCCTACTACACCCCAGTTGCTTTCTTTTTTTGGATTTTTCATTTGCAAAAAGGGAAAGATAAAAGGAATTTGTAAAAATCATAATTTGAAAATTATAAAAAATAAGTTGAGAGTAAAAGTTGGCAGCTGGTAATTGGTTTTGAGCCATTTGAGACAGACAGCACTTGAAAGGGTAAAAGGTCCCATCAGATAATAAAATTCATTATTCAATTCCCATAAATCCAAATTTATCTTACTTTGCCCTTATTATATTCATATTATATCAAATTAATATAAGATATGGCCCCTGATCTTGAGAACTTCAATACTGGAGTAATATCTTTTATGAGAATCTTAAGTTCTTTGCCAACATGATGAAAAGCTAGCACTATATCTATAAATAAGTTGCAGGAAACAAGTTTTTAAGAGTCTGACTTGCTTAGTCTAGACCAGTCTGTCTCCCCCCCCCACCCCCCCAGGTAAAATATAATATATTTATTAATTAGCTGTTTGTTTGTTTTTTAAAACAGGTTTTTATTGATTTTTAGAGAGACAGGAAAGGAGAGGGAGAGAAAGATAGAAACATCAGTGAGAGAAAAGCAGAGAGAAACATCAACATCGACTGGCTGCTTCCTGCCTGCTTCCTCCTGGGGAGGGGCATTGAGCCCAAAACTGGGCACGTGCCCTAACCAGGAATTGAACTGGTGACCTCCTAATGCATAGACTGACACTCAACCACTGAGTCATACTGGCCAGGCAAACTGCTTTTTAAAAATATTTATCTTTATTGTTGAACGAATACATATCCCCTTTTAACCCCACATTGACCCCCTCTTCCCTGCTCCCACCTCCTCCCCAGGCCTTCACCACACTATTGTCTGTGCCCATGGGTTATGCATATCTCTCTATATAAAAGGCTAATATGCTAAATGTCCCTCCTACCGTCCAACTGGTTGCTATGATGCACACTGGCCACCAGGGGGCAGATGCTGAACGCAGGAACTGCTGAGCTGCAATGATTTGGCAGCGGCAGTTCTTGGCTGACGCACTACAAAACCAGGGAGGAGGGAGCCCGATTCCTAGCAGGGCCTCACGATTCCACCTTTGGCAGTGGGTTATGTTGTTGCTGGGGCACTGTCGGCCCAAATCTGGTTTACTGTACACTTGTGTTTGCATTCCACACCCTGTACGACAGTAACTTTGCAGAGTGCCCTCTCGCACTCTGGGACCCCGGGGGGTGGGGAGGTGGGAGTGATGTTGGAGAGCCGGTTTCGGCCTTATCCCTGCAGGCCAGGCCCAGGGAACCCACCTGCCGGAGGGACCCCCGCTCACTCTCCAGACACCAGGGAGGGACCGGTGGAGGTTGGCTCCAGGGTGTGTCTGGCCCATCTCGCCCAGTCCCACCCCGCCGGCCACCTTCTAATTAATTTCCTTGCAATGTGTACGAATCCATGCACTGGGTTATGAGTATGCATATAAGTTCTTTGGTTAATCTTTTCCCACTCCCCCAGTTTCCCCTTAGATTGTCAGTCTGCTGCATGCTTCCATGTCTCTGGATCTATTTTGTTTGTCAGTTTATTTTGTTCATTAGATTGCACATATAAGTGAGATTATGTGATACTTGTCTTTCTCTGACTGGCTTATTTTGCTTAGCATAATAATCTCTAGGTCCTTCCATGTTGTCTCAAAGGGAATAGTTTCTTCTTCCTTCCTTTTATAGCTTCATAGTATTCCACTGTGTAAATGTATTATAGCTTTTTTATCCACTCATCTACTGATGGGCACTTAGGCTGTAAAGTGTGACTGTCAGACTAGCAGCATTATTGTCACTTGGGAATTTGTGAAAGAGGCAAATTTGTAGACCCTAACCTAGGGCTACTGAATCTGAAACTCTGGGGGTGAGGAGGGTAGCAATTGATGCTCTAACAGATTCTGTGATTCTTAAAATAATTTTATTTTTATTTTTTTTAGAGAGAGAGTAGAAAAGACAGAAAGAGAGAGAGAAACGTCACTGTAAGACAGACACATTGATTGGTTGCCTCCTGCATGGGATCAAGCCTGCAACTCCTGCAACCGAGGTATGTGCCCTTGACCAGAATCGAACCCAGGACCATTTAGCCCATGGGCCAATGCTCTATCCACTGAGCCAAACCAGCTAGGGCCACAGATTCTGTGATTCTGATGCATGCTCAGGTGTGGCTGATAACCACTGCTCCAATCTAGACCTCAATAGTCAGTGTGGTCCATCAGCATCCCCTGGGAGCTTATGAGGAATGTAAGTGTTGGGCCCCATTCCAGACCTACTGAATCAGTGTGTGGCCTTTAACAGAATTCCCGGTATGCACCTTACATTTGTGAAGCACTGCTCAGGACAGATGGTACCTTAAAGAGCACTGAGCCAGGCCCTGGCTGGTGTGGCTTAGTTGGTTAATTGTCATCCCATGCACTGAAAGGTTGCTGGTTCAATTCCTAGTCAGAGCACATGCCCAGGTTGAGGGTGCATACAGGGGGCGACCAACCAATGTTTCTTTCTCGCATTGATGTCTCTCACCCTCCGCCCTCCCCCCCCAATTATATAAAAAGAACATTGAGCCAGGCCTAGTCTATGATTCCTTCTATCCCAGTCATCATATCACTAAAGCCTCCTGATGAATTCCTCTTCTCTATGCACTCGTGTGATACTATTATGAACTAGCATTTTGCAAACTTGGACAGTACCAAAATTTCTTGCGGAGCAGGCTCAGCTCCAATCCACAAAGACTGAGGGTGGTGCCACTTGAAATGTAATGTTTGCCAATAGCCAACAGGTTGCTATTAAAATTGTCAGATTTTCCTTTTCTTAAGGTACAATTAAAAAAAATTTTTTTTTTGGTCTGAAGTAAATCTAATAAAATTTCCAACATAAATAGATCAAACAGACTTAGAAAATAATGGGAAAATTTGGGATTTCTCAGCCAGGAACTGTTTTGACATTAGCAAGGGCCAGTAGAGCCAATTGAATTAATAAGATACTGCAGTTCTTCCAAAATGGGTTGGTAAGTGCCTGTTGTCCCCATGCCACCCTGGCTGCCAGGCTCTTCCTTCAGGCTCTCCCTTGGGCTCCCATGGGCCCAGCACTCAACAATCAAAGTATTCTTTCCTGGTACATCTGGAGTCCCCAGAGCCTTAAATAATGTGATTTACATCTCTTCTGCTTTGTTGGTGCTCCTGTCCTACTACTTGTTAGATACAATCAATCCTCACTATTGGCAGATTCTGCCTCCTTGCTAAACTTCATTTGTAACCCCAAGTCCATACTCACGGTGCTCTTGCAGTCATCTGAGGACACGTGCAGAAGGGTGAAAAATGTGTCGTTACCCGACATGCACATTCCCTCTGAACAAAGCGGTGCCTTGCCTTCTTGCGTCAGCTCTCATGCTGTCCCCTTTCATAGTTTGCTTAGCACCATGATTTTTGCACTTTGTTGGTGACTCCACTTTTAAAATGGCCCAGAAGAGCAGTGCTGAAGTGCTGACTAGTGTTCCTAAGTGCAGAACAACGCTGTGATGGGCCTTCAAGAGAAAATGCATGTGTTAGGTAGGCACCATTCAGGCATGAGATACAGTGCTATTGGCTATAGGTTCAGTATAATCAACAATACGTATTAAATACAGTGTCTTTAAACAGGAACACACATAAAGCAAGGTTGTGTGTTGATCAGGTGATGAAGATGTGATCAGTGGCTCACAGGGATCTAACCTTGTACTTTCCCTAGAAGCTATGAGTCAGTACTCACTAATTCAGTGTTTGTGATAAATGTATACAACGTAACTGCTGTGGATAATGAGACTCAACCATATTCAGAATATCACCCAGTTTAAAAATGTTTTAATCTAGTTCTTTACCCTTGATCCCTTTGCTGGAAATGTAGAATGCCATCACCCTTCCTTCCCACTGGGTTATGAGTTTTAAAGCATTTGCTGGGTGGGAATGGAGGGTGGACTCATCAAGTGTCGCAGAGATAAATTTCTGAAAAGGTGTGTATAGGTCCTCATCTTTGTATTCCCAAGGCAGCATTTACTAAATGTTTGCTGCATACGGTTACTTAATTGGGAGTCTTAAAGGGGAAACCCCATTAGTGGGTGATGTAACTGTGGGAGGGATAGAGACCCAATTAGACCCCTAGCCAATGGTCCTTCCAAAATTCATGATTCCTTTAGCTACAGAGTGGATGTGAGAGGCCATGGTCCCTGCCCTTCAGAGCACATAACTGTGAGCAAGACAAACACGTGAACAAATAATTCCCACTCCATCATCATGGTTATATTCAATCCAATGTAGGAGAATTGTGGGAAACTGGAGGAGAAAATGCCTGATTTTGGAGAAGAGACAATTAAGCTGAGTTTGAAGTAGGTAAAGGAGTTCTTTAGGCAGAGAAGAGGGTGAGGTTAACAACCTCACCGAGAGTGAGGAGAGTGTTAACCGAGAGTGAGGAGAATTTGAGGCAGGAGGAGCAGAATTAGCAGAGGCATGAGTGTCCAGGGTGTGTGGAGGCAGGGAGGAGGTGTGTAGGCATTTGGGCAGACAGGAAGGGGACAGAATGTTGGGGCTGGAGAGAGGGGAGGTGAGTGGACCTCATGATCAGGAGTTTGGCCTTGACTTTGTATCTCAATCTCATAGGCATTTCTCCCAGTGTCCATTTCTCTAAGGTTAATCTTTTCAGACTTGAATGGGCATACAAATCTTGTTGAAACACAAATTCTGATTCAGGAGGCCTGAGTGGGGTCCAGAAGCTTGGACCACTAGATGCCAATGTTGCCGGTCCACAGGCACACTTTGAGAAGAAAGGCTCCAACTGGCTTGTATACTAGAACAGTCTGTTTTATGTTATTTTAAAAGACTGGTGTCTGGTGCCATACCCAAGACTCTGATTTAATAGGTACAGGGCGTGGCCTGGGCAACGAGAATTTAAAACGTGCCCCAGGTGAAGTATTTTTATTTGTTTGGTTGGTTGTTTTTAAAATTTCACTAGAAGATACTGGAATCTGGAGCCACCAGCCATAGGGGATGAGCAGTGAATAGGGATTCAGTGTCCTGGAAGAGAAGAAGTGATTGCTTCACCCTGGGCTCATGCTGGCTACTGGAGGCCGGAGTGGGCTGATGGAATGGGAATTCACTGCTCATTGTCTTCAGGGTCTGTGGTCCCTGGGAGGATGGAGAGATCCTAGGGACTCACTAATAACTGCCGAGTAGGGATGGTCTTACCTGGTGGTCAAATCATTACCGAAGAGCAAGGAGGGAAATTGTTTTTCTAGCTTCTTAGGTCTTCCCCTTAACTCTTCTCTTCCTGCCTTCAAGGTTTGCTGTGATATAGATGTTGGCTTTAAAATTCCTCCTGGAGAGTGGCGCCAGCTCCCTTCTCCCACACTGTATTTATATTGCAACAAGCTTTGTTATTTCATCCATGTTATTTCTTTCCCAAGCTTTAAAGTGCTAGCTGGAACCCCCGGTACAGTGTTGCATAGAAGCAGTGAAAGTGATTGATGCCTTGGAGCTGTTCCTGATTTTATAAGAGGATTTCAATGTGTGACCACATTTGCTCTTATTTCTGCAGGGGAAAGGGGCTATTCTTTATTAAGTTAAAGACATTGCCTTCTATTCTTGATGTTAGGAGTTTTTCTTCTTAAAGTTATGAGCATTATTGATGTTCCTCAAAGGTTCTTTTTTTATTTTTTGAGACAATGACAAACTTTTCTCAATAAGTTTATTAAGGTGCGGTATTACATGAAAGGATTTTCTATAACCGACCTTGCATTTCTGGGAAGAAACCATTTTGTTTATGTTAT